>NW_025728271.1:0-150973 GCF_021461385.2 Schistocerca piceifrons
TGCAGTAAAGAAGGATTAGTGGATCGGAAATGAGATTGTCGTATCCCAAAAGAAAATCCTGTCGTTTCCATAGAAACGTTACTCGATTTAGAAGGGGAAGTCATAGAACCCATAGTATTTCATAGCGACGCAATTTCCGTGTGAATTCGTCAATGAGTGGGAGTGAGGGAAGCAGTAAAACAAGGATTAGTGGATCTTAATGTGATTGTCGTATCCAAAAGAAAATCCTGTCGTTTCCATAGAAACGTTACTCGATTTAGAAGGAAATGTCTTAGAACACACAGTATTTCATAGCGACGCAATTTCCGTGTGAATTCGTCAATGAGTGGGAGTGAGGATGCAGTAAAGAAGGATAATGCATCGAGAAGGAGATACTCGTACCGCAAAAGAAAAGCCAGGTCGTTTCCATAGAAACGATACTCGATTTAGAAGGAGAAGTCATAGAATCCATAGTATTTCATAGCGACGCAATTTCCGTGTGAATTCGTCAATGTGTGAGAGTGAGGGATGCACTAAAGAAGGATTAGTGGATCGGAAATGAGATTGTCGTATCCCAAAAGAAAATTCTGGCGTTCCATAGAAACGGGACTCGATTTATAAGGAAATGTCTTAGAACACATAGTATCTCATAGCGACGCAATTTCCGTGTGAATTCGTCAGTGTGTGGGAGTGAGGGATGCAGTAAAGAAGGATTAGTGGATCGGAAATGAGATTGTCGTATCCAAAATGAAAATCCTGTCGATTCCATAGAAACGTTACTCGATTTAGAAGGAAATGCCTTAGAACACATAGTATTTCATAGAGACGCAATTTCCGTGTGAATCGTTCAATGAGTGTGAGTGAGGGATGCAGTAAAGAAGGATTAGTAGATCGGAAATGAGATTGTCGTATCCAAAAAAAAATCCTGTCGTTTCCATAGAAACGTTACTCGATTTAGAAGGAAATGTCTTAGAAACACATAGTATTTCATAGCGACGCAATTTCCGTGTGAATTCGTCAATGTGTGGGAGTGAGGGATGCAGTAAAGAAGGATTAGTGGATCGGAAATGTGATTGTCGTATCCCAAAAGAAAATCCTGTCGTTTCCATAGAAAACGTTACCTGATTTAGAAGGAAATTGTCCTTGAACACATAGTATTTCATAGCGACGCAATTTCCATGTGAAGTCGTCAATGTGTGGGGGTGAGGGATGCAGTAAAGAAGGATTAGTGGATCGGAAATGTGATTGTCGTATCCCAAAAGAAATCCTGTCGTTTCCATAGAAACGTTACTTGATTTGGAAGGAAATGTCTTTAGAACACATAGTATTTCATAGCGACGCAATTTCCGTGTGAATTCGTCAATGAGTGGGAGTGAGGGATGCAGTAAAGAAGTATTAGTGGATCGAAATGTGATAGTCGTATCCAAAAGAAAATCTAGTCGTTTCCATATAAACGTTACTCGATTTAGAAGGAAATGTCTTTGAACCGATAGTATTTCATAGCGACGCAATTTCCGTGTGAATTCGTCAATGTGTGGGAATGAGGGACGCAGTAAAGAAAGATTAGTGGATCGGAAATGAGATTGTCGTATCCCAAAAGAAAATCCTGTCGTATCCATAGAAACGTAACCCGATTTAGAAGGAAATGTCTTAGAACACATAGTATTTCATAGCGACGCAATTTCCGTGTGAATTCGTCAATGTGTGGGAGTGAGGGATGCAGTA
This sequence comes from Schistocerca piceifrons, assembly GCF_021461385.2. NCBI lineage: Eukaryota > Metazoa > Arthropoda > Insecta > Orthoptera > Acrididae > Schistocerca > Schistocerca piceifrons. The sequence goes on from NW_025728271.1 coordinate 1,705, forward strand.
AAGAAGGATTAGTGGATCGGAAATGTGATTGTCGTATCCCAAAAGAAATCCTGTCGTTTCCATAGAAACGATACTCGATTTAGAAGGAGAAGTCATAGAACCCATAGTATTTCATTGCGACGCAATTTCCGTGTGAATTCGTCAATGTGTGGGAGTGAGGGATGCAGTAAAGAAGGATTAGTGGATCGGAAATGAGATTCTCGCATCCCAAAAGAAAATCCTGTTGTTTCCATATAAACGTTACTCGATTTGGAAGAAAATGCCGTAGAACACATAGTATTTCATAGCGACGCAATTTCCGTGTGAATTCGTCAATGAGTGGGAGTGAGGGATGCAGTAAAGAAGGATTAGTGGATCGGAAATGAGATTGTCGTATCCCAAAAGAAAATTCTGTCGTTTCCATAGAAACGTTACTCGATTTAGAAGGAGAAGTCATAGAACCCGTAGTATTTCATAGCGACGCAATTTCCGTGTGAATTCGTCAATGTGTGGGAGTGAGGGATGCAGTAAAGAAGGATTAGTGGATCGGAAATGTGATTGTTGTATCCCAAAAGAAAATCCTGTCGTTTCCATAGAAAAGATACTCGATTTAGAAGGAAAAGTCATAGAACCCATAGTATTTCATTGCGACGCAATTTCCGTGTGAATTCGTCAATGAGTGGGAGTGAGGGATGCAGTAAAGAAGGATTAGTGGATCGGAAATGTGAATGTCGTATCCCAAAAGAAAATCCTGTCGTTTCCATAGAAACGTTACTCGATTTAGAAGGAAATGTCTTAGAACACATAGTATTTCATAGCGACGCAATTTCCGTGTGAATTCGTCAATGAGTGGGAGTGAGGGATGCAGTAAAGAAGGATTAGTGCATCGAGAAGGAGATACTCGTATCGCAAAAGAAAAGCCCGTCGTTTCCATAGAAGCGATACTCGATTTAGAAGGAAAAGTCATAGAACCCATAGTATTTCATAGCGACGCAAGTTCCGTGTGAATTCGTCAATGTGTGGGAGTGAGGGATGCAGTAAAGAAGGATTAGTGGATCGGAAATGAGATTGTCGTATCCCAAAAGAAAATCCTGTCGTTTCCATAGAAACTTTACTCGATTTAGAAGGAGAAGTCATAGAACCCATAGTATTTCATAGCCACGCAATTTCCGTGTGAATTCGTCAATGAGTGGGAGTGAGGGATGCAGTAAAATAGGATTAGTGGATCGGAAAAGAGATTGTCGTATCCCAAAAGAAAATCCTGTCGATTCCATAGAAACGTTACTCGATTTAGAAGGAAATGTCTTAGAACACATAGTACTTCATAGCGACGCAATTTCCGTGTGAATTCGTCAATGTGTGGGAGTGGGGGACGCAGTAAAGAAGGATTAGGGGATCGGAAATGAGATTGTCGTATCCCAAAAGAAAATCCTGTCGATTCCATAGAAACGTTACTCGATTTAGAAGGAAATGTCTTAGAACACATAGTACTTCATAGCGACGCAATTTCCGTGTGAATTCGTCAATGAGTGGGAGTGAGGGATGCAGTAAAGAAGGATTAGTGGATCGGAAATGTGATTGTCGTATCCCAATAGAAAATCCTGTCGTTTCCATAGAAACGTTACTCGATTTAGAGGGAAATGTCTTAGAACACATAGTATTTCATAGCGACGCAATTTCCGTGTGAATTCGTCAATGTGTGGGAGTGAGGGATGCAGTAAAGAAGGATTAGTGGATCGGAAATGTGATTGTCGTATCCCAAAAGAAAATCCTGTCGTTTCCAAAGAAAAGTTACTCGATTTAGAAGGAAATGTCGGAGAACACATAGTATTTCATAGCGACGCAATTTCCGTGTGAATTCGTCAATGTATGGGAGTGAGGGATGCAGTAAAGAAGGATTAGTGGATCGGAAATGAGACTGTCGTATCCCAAAAGAAAATCCTGTCGTTTCCATAGAAACGTTACTCGATTTAGAAGGAGAAGTCATAGAACCGATAGTATTTCATAGCGACGCAATTTCCGTGTGAATTCGTCAATGTGTGGGAGTGAGGGATGCAGTAAAGAGGGATTAGTGGATCGGAAACGTGATTGTCGTATCCCAAACGAAAATCCTTTCGTCTCCATAGAAACGTTACTCGATTTAGAAGGAAATGTCTTAGAACACATAATATTTCATAGCGACGCAATTTCCGTGTGAATTCGTCAATGTGTGGGAGTGAGGGATGCAGTAAAGAAGGATTAGTGGATCGGAAATGAGATTGTCGTATCCCAAAAGAAAATCCTGTCGTTTCCATAGAAACGTTACTCGATTTAGAAGGAGAAGTCATAGAACCCATAGTATTTCATAGCGACGCAATTTCCGTGTGAATTCGTCAATGAGTGGGATTGAGGGAAGCAGTAAAACAAGGATTAGTGGATCGTAAATGTGATTGTCGTATCCCAAAAGAAAACCCTGTCGTTTCCATAGAAACGTTACTCGATTTAGAAGGAAATGTCTTAGAACACATAGTATTTCATAGCGACGCAATTTCCGTGTGAATTCGTCAATGAGTGGGAGTGAGGGATGCAGTATAGAAGGATTAATGCATCGAGATGGAGATACTCGTACCGCAAAAGAAAAGCCAGTCGTTTCCATAGAAACGATACTCGATTTAGAAGGAGAAGTCATAGAATCCATAGTATTTCATAGCGATGCAATTTCTGAGTTAATTCGTCAATGTGAGGGAGCTAGGGATGCAATAAAGAAGGAATAGTCATCGAGAAGGAGATATGACAATCACATTTCCGATTCACTAATCCTTCTTTACTGCATCCCTCACTCCCACATATTGACGGATTCACACGGAAATTGCGTCGCTATGAAATACTATGTGTTGTAAGACGTTTCTAAGAATCCTGATTTAGAAGGATAAGTCATAGAATCAATAGTAATTCATAGCGACGCATATTCCGTGTGAATTCGTCAATGTGTGGGAGTGAGGGATACAGTAAAGAAGGATTAGTGGATCGGAAATGAGATTGTCGTATCGCAAAAGAAAATATTGTCGTTTCCATAGAAACGTTACTCGATTTAGAAGGAGAAGTCATAGAACAAATAGTATTTCATAGCGACGCAATTTCCGTGTGCATTCGTCAATGAGTGGGAGTGAGGGATGCAGTAAAGAAGGATTAGTGGATCGGAAATGGGATTGTCGTATCCCAAAAGAAAATCCTGTCGTTTCCATAGAAACGTTACTCGATTTAGAAGGAGAAGTCATAGACCCCATAGTATTTCATAGCGACGCAATTTCCGTGTGAATTCGTCAATGAGTGGGTGTGAGGGATGCAGTAAAGAAGGATTAGTGGATCGGAAATGAGATTGTCGTATCCCAAAAGAAAATCCGGTCGTTTCCATAGAAACGTTACGCGATTTAGAAAAAAATGTCTTAGAACACATAGTATTTCATAGCGTCGCAATTTCCGTGTGAATTCGTCAATGTGTGGGAGTGAGGGATGCAGTAAAGAAGGATTAGTGGATCGGAAATGAGATTGTCGTATCCCAAAAGAAAATCCTGTCGTTTCCATAGAAACGTTACTCGATTTAGAAGGAGAAGTCATAGACCCCATAGTATTTCATAGCGACGCAATTTCCGTGTGAATTCGTCAATGAGTGGGTGTGAGGGATGCAGTAAAGAAGGATTAGTGGATCGGAAATGTGAATGTCGTATCCCAAAAGAAAATCCACTTGTTTCCATAGAAACGTTACTCGATTTAGAAGGAAATGTTTTAGAACACATAGTATTTCATAGCGACGCAATTTCCGTGTGAATTCGCCAATGGGTGGGAGTGAGGGATGCAGTAAATACGGATTAGTGGATCGGAAATGAGATTGTCGTATCTTAAAAGAAAATCCTGTCGTTTCCATAGAAACGTTACTCGATGTAGAAGGAAATGTCTTATAACACATAGTATTTCATAGCGACGCAATTTCCGTGTGAATTCGTCAATGTGTGGGAGTCAGGAAAGCAGTAAAGAAGGATTAGTGGATCGGAAATGAGATTGTCGTATCCCAAAAGAAAATACTGTCGTTTCCATAGAAACGTTACTCCATTTAGAAGGAAATGTCTTAGAACACATAGTATTTCATAGCGACGCAATTTCCGTGTGAATTCGTCAATGTGTGGGAGTGAGGGATGCAGTAAAGGCGGATTAGTGGATCGGAAATGAGATTGTCGTATCTTAAAAGAAAATCGTGTCGTTTCCATAGAAACGTTACTCGATGTAGAAGGAAATGTCTTAGAACACATAGAATTTCATAGCGACGCAATTTCCGTGTGAATTCGTCAATGAGTGGGAGTGAGGGATGCAGTAAAGAAGGATTAGTGGATCGAAAATGAGATTGTCGTATCCCAAAAGAAAATCCTGTCGTTTCCAGAGAAACGTAACCCGATTTAGAAGGAAATGTCTTAGAACACATAGTATTTCATAGCGACGCAATTTCCGTGTGAATTCGTCCATGTGTGGGAGTGAGGGATGCAGTAAAGAAGGATTAGTGGATCGGAAATGTGATTGTCGTATCCCAAAAGAAAATCCTGTCGTTTCCATAGAAACGATACTCGATTTAGAAGGAGAAGTCATAGAACACATAGTATTTCATTGCGACGCAATTTCCGTGTGAATTCGTCAATGTGTGGGAGTGAGGGATGCAGTAAAGAAGAATTAGTGGATCGGAAATGAGATTCTCGTATCCCAAAAGAAAATCCTGTCGTTTCCATATAAACGTTACTCGATTTGGAAGGAAATGTCGTAGAACACATAGTATTTCATAGCGACGCAATTTCCGTGTGAATTCGTCAATGAGTGGGAGTGAGGGATGCAGTAAAGAAGGATTAGTGGATCGGAAATGAGATTTTCGTATCCCAAAGAAAATCCTGTCGTTTCCATAGAAACGTTACTCGATTTAGAAGGAAATGTCTTAGAACACATAGTATTTCATAGTGACGCAATTTCCGTGTGAATTCGTCAATGAGTGTGAGTGAGGGATGCAGTAAAGAAGGATTAGTGGATCGGAAATGAGATTGTCGTATCCCAAAAGAAAATCCTGTCGTTTCCATAGAAACGTTACTCGATTTAGAAGGAAATGTCTTAGAACACATAGTATTTCATAGCGTCGCAATTTCCGTGTGAATTCGTCAATGTGTGGGAGTGAGGGATGCAGTAAAGAATGATTAGTGGATCGGAAATGAGATTGTCGTATCCCAAAAGAAATTCCTGTCGTTTCCATAGAAACGATACTCGATTCAGAAGGAGAAGTCATAGAACCCATAGTATTTCATAGCGACGCAATTTCCGTGTGAATTCGTCAATGAGTGGGAGTGAGGGATGCAGTAAAGAAGGATTAGTGGATCGGAAATGAGATTGTCGTATCCCAAAAGAAAATCCTGTCGTTTCCATAGAAACGTTACTCGATTTAGAAGGAGAAGTCATAGAACCCATAGTATTTCATAGCGACACAATTTCCGTGTGAATTCGTCAATGTGTGGGAGTGAGGGATGCAGTAAAGAAGGATTAGTGGATCGGAAATGAGATTGTCGTATCCGAAAAGAAAATCGTGTCGTTTCCATAGAAACGTTACTCGATTTAGAAGGAAATGTCTTAGAACACATAGTATTTCATAGTGACGCAATTTCCGTGTGAATTCGTCAATGAGTGTGAGTGAGGGATGCAGTAAAGAAGGATTAGTGGATCGGATGTGAGATTGTCGTATCCCAAAAGAAAATCCTGTCGTTTCCATAGAAACGTTACTCGATTTAGAAGGAAATGTCTTAGAACACATAGTATTTCATAGCGACGCAATTTTCGTGTGAATTCGTGAATGTGTGGGAGTGAGGGATGCAGTAAAGAAGGATTAGTGGATCGGAAATGTGATTGTTGTATCCCAAAAGAAAGTCCTGTCGTTTCCATAGAAAAGATACTCGATTTAGAAGGAAAAGTCGTAGAACCCATAGTATTTCATTGCGACGCAATTTCCGTGTGAATTCGTCAATGAGTGGGAGTGAGGGATGCAGTAAAGAAGGATTAGTGGATCGGAAATGTGAATGTCGTATCCCAAAAGAAAATCCTCTTGTTTCCATGGAAACGTTACTCGATTTAGAAGGAAATGTCTTAGAACACATAGTATTTCATAGCGACGCAATTTCCGTGTGAATTCGTCAATGAGTCTGAGTGAGGGATGCAGTAAAGAAGGATTAGTGCATCGAGAAGGAGATACTCGTATCGCAAAAGAAAAGCCAGTCGTTTCCATAGAAGCGATACTCGATTTAGAAGGAGAAGTCATAGAACCCATAGTATTTCATAGCGACGCAATTTCCGTGTGAATTCGTCAATGTGTGGGAGTGAGGCATGCAGTAAAGAAGGATTAGTGAATCGGAAATGAGATTGTCGTATCCCAAAAGAAAATCCTGTCGTTCCATAGAAACGTTACTCGACTTAGAAGGAGAAGTCATAGAACTCGTAGTATTTCATAGCGACGCAATTTCCGTGTGAGTTCGTCAATGAGTGGGAGTGAGGGATGCAGTCAAGAAGGATTAGTGGATCGGAAACGAGATTGTCGTATCCCAAAAGAGAATTCTGTCGATTGCGACGCAATTTCCGTCTGAATTCGTCAATGAGTGGGAGTGAGGGATGCAGTAAAGAAGGATTAGTGGATCGGAAATGTGATTGTCGTATCCCAAAAGAAAATCCTGTCGTTTCCATAGAAACGTTACTCGATTTAGAGAGAAATGTCTTAGAACACATAGTATGTCATAGCGACGCAATTTCCGTGTGAATTCGTCAATGTGTGGGAGTGAGGGATGCAATAAAGAAGGATTAGTGGATCGGAAATGTGATTGTCGTATCCCAAAAGAAAATCCTGTCGTTTCCAAAGAAACGTTACTCGATTTAGAAGGAAATGTCGGAGAACACATAGTATTTCATAGCGACGCAATTTCCGTGTGAATTCGTCAATGTGTGGGAGTGAGGGATGCAGTAAAGAAGGATTAGTGGATCGGAAACGTGATTGTCGTATCCCAAAGGAAAATCCTGTCGTTTCCATAGAAACGTTACTCGATTTAGAAGGAAATGTCTTAGAACACATAGTATTTCATAGCGACGCAATTTCCGTGTGAATTCGTCAATGTGTGGGAGTGAGGGACGCAGTAAAGAAGGATTAGTGGATCGGAAATGAGATTGTCGTATCCCAAAAGAAAATCCTGTCGTTTCCATAGAAACGTTACTCGATTTAGAAGGAGAAGTCATAGAACCCATAGTATTTCATAGCGACGCAATTTCCGTGTGAATTCGTCAATGTGTGGGAGTGAGGGATGCAGTAAAGAAGGATTAGTGGATCGGAAACGTGATTGTCGTATCCCAAACGAAAATCCTGTCGTTTCCATAGAAACGTTACTCGATTTAGAAGGAAGTGTCTTAGAACCTATAGTATTTCATAGCGACGCAATTTCCGTGTGAATTCGTCAATGTGTGGGAGTGAGGGATGCAGTAAAGAAGGATTAGTGGATCGGAAATGAGATTGTCGTATCCCAAAAGAAAATCCTGTCGTTTCCATAGAAACGTTACTCGATTTAGAAGGAGAAGTCATAGAACCCATAGTATTTCATAGCGACGCAATTTCCGTGTGAATTCGTCAAAGAGTGGGAGTGAGGGAAGCAGTAAAACAAGGATTAGTGGATCGTAAATGTGATTGTCGTATCCCAAAAGAAAATCCTGTCGTTTCCATAGAAACGTTACTCGATTTAGAAGGAAATGTCTTAGAACACATAGTATTTCATAGCGACGCAATTTCCGTGTGAATTTGTCAATGAGTATGAGTGAGGGATGCAGTAAAGAAGGATTAATGCATCGAGAAGGAGATACTCGTACCGCAAAAGAAAAGCCAGTCGTTTCCACAGAAACGATACTCGATTTAGAAGGAGAAGTCATAGGATCCATAGTATTTCATAGCGACGCAATTTGCGTGTGAATTCGTCAATGTGTGAGAGTGAGGGATGCACTAAAGAAGGATTAGTGGATCGGAAAGAGATTGTCGTATCCCAAAAGAAAATCCTGTCGTTTCCATAGAAACGATACTCGATTTAGAAGGAGAAGTCATAGAACACATAGTATTTCATTGCGACGCAATTTCCGTGTGAATTCGTCAATGTGTGGGAGTGAGGGATGCAGTAAAGAAGAATTAGTGGATCGGAAATGAGATTCTCGTATCCCAAAAGAAAATCCTGTCGTTTCCATATAAACGTTACTCGATTTGGAAGGAAATGTCGTAGAACACATAGTATTTCATAGCGACGCAATTTCCGTGTGAATTCGTCAATGAGTGGGAGTGAGGGATGCAGTAAAGAAGGATTAGTGGATCGGAAATGAGATTTTCGTATCCCAAAAGAAAATCCTGTCGTTTCCATAGAAACGTTACTCGATTTAGAAGGAAATGTCTTAGAACACATAGTATTTCATAGTGACGCAATTTCCGTGTGAATTCGTCAATGAGTGTGAGTGAGGGATGCAGTAAAGAAGGATTAGTGGATCGGAAATGAGATTGTCGTATCCCAAAAGAAAATCCTGTCGTTTCCATAGAAACGTTACTCGATTTAGAAGGAAATGTCTTAGAACACATAGTATTTCATAGCGTCGCAATTTCCGTGTGAATTCGTCAATGTGTGGGAGTGAGGGATGCAGTAAAGAATGATTAGTGGATCGGAAATGAGATTGTCGTATCCCAAAAGAAAATCCTGTCGTTTCCATAGAAACGATACTCGATTCAGAAGGAGAAGTCATAGAACCCATAGTATTTCATAGCGACGCAATTTCCGTGTGAATTCGTCAATGAGTGGGAGTGAGGGATGCAGTAAAGAAGGATTAGTGGATCGGAAATGAGATTGTCGTATCCCAAAAGAAAATCCTGTCGTTTCCATAGAAACGTTACTCGATTTAGAAGGAGAAGTCATAGAACCCATAGTATTTCATAGCGACACAATTTCCGTGTGAATTCGTCAATGTGTGGGAGTGAGGGATGCAGTAAAGAAGGATTAGTGGATCGGAAATGAGATTGTCGTATCCGAAAAGAAAATCGTGTCGTTTCCATAGAAACGTTACTCGATTTAGAAGGAAATGTCTTAGAACACATAGTATTTCATAGTGACGCAATTTCCGTGTGAATTCGTCAATGAGTGTGAGTGAGGGATGCAGTAAAGAAGGATTAGTGGATCGGAAATGAGATTGTCGTATCCCAAAAGAAAATCCTGTCGTTTCCATAGAAACGTTACTCGATTTAGAAGGAAATGTCTTAGAACACATAGTATTTCATAGCGACGCAATTTTCGTGTGAATTCGTGAATGTGTGGGAGTGAGGGATGCAGTAAAGAAGGATTAGTGGATCGGAAATGTGATTGTTGTATCCCAAAAGAAAGTCCTGTCGTTTCCATAGAAAAGATACTCGATTTAGAAGGAAAAGTCGTAGAACGAATAGTATTTCATTGCGACACAATTTCCGTGTGAATTCGTCAATGAGTGGGAGTGAGGGATGCAGTAAAGAAGGATTAGTGGATCGGAAATGTAAATGTCGTATCCCAAAAGAAAATCCTCTTGTTTCCATGGAAACGGTACTCGATTTAGAAGGAAATGTCTTAGAACACGTAGTATTTCATAGCGACGCAATTTCCGTGTGAATTCGTCAATGAGTCTGAGTGAGGGATGCAGTAAAGAAGGATTAGTGCATCGAGAAGGAGATACTCGTATCGCAAAAGAAAAGCCAGTCGTTTCCATAGAAGCGATACTCGATTTAGAAGGAGAAGTCATAGAACCCATAGTATTTCATAGCGACGCAATTTCCGTGTGAATTCGTCAATGTGTGGGAGTGAGGCATGCAGTAAAGAAGGATTAGTGAATCGGAAATGAGATTGTCGTATCCCAAAAGAAAATCCTGTCGTTCCATAGAAACGTTACTCGACTTAGAAGGAGAAGTCATAGAACTCGTAGTATTTCATAGCGACGCAATTTCCGTGTGAGTTCGTCAATGAGTGGGAGTGAGGGATGCAGTCAAGAAGGATTAGTGGATCGGAAATGAGATTGTCGTATCCCAAAAGAGAATTCTGTCGATTACGACGCAATTTCCGTCTGAATTCGTCAATGAGTGGGAGTGAGGGATGCAGTAAAGAAGGATTATTGGATCGGAAATGTGATTGTCGTATCCCAAAAGAAAATCCTGTCGTTTCCATAGAAACGTTACTCGATTTAGAGAGAAATGTCTTAGAACACATAGTATGTCATAGCGACGCAATTTCCGTGTGAATTCGTCAATGTGTGGGAGTGAGGGATGCAATAAAGAAGGATTAGTGGATCGGAAATGTGATTGTCGTATCCCAAAAGAAAATCCTGTCGTTTCCAAAGAAACGTTACTCGATTTAGAAGGAAATGTCGGAGAACACATAGTATTTCATAGCGACGCAATTTCCGTGTGAATTCGTCAATGTGTGGGAGTGAGGGATGCAGTAAAGAAGGATTAGTGGATCGGAAACGTGATTGTCGTATCCCAAAGGAAAATCCTGTCGTTTCCATAGAAACGTTACTCGATTTAGAAGGAAATGTCTTAGAACACATAGTATTTCATAGCGACGCAATTTCCGTGTGAATTCGTCAATGTGTGGGAGTGAGGGATGCAGTAAAGAAGGATTAGTGGATCGGAAATGAGATTGTCGTATCCCAAAAGAAAATCCTGTCGTTTCCATAGAAACGTTACTCGATTTAGAAGGAGAAGTCATAGAACCCATAGTATTTCATAGCGACGCAATTTCCGTGTGAATTCGTCAATGTGTGGGAGTGAGGGATGCAGTAAAGAAGGATTAGTGGATCGGAAACGTGATTGTCGTATCCCAAACGAAAATCCTGTCGTTTCCATAGAAACGTTACTCGATTTAGAAGGAAGTGTCTTAGAACCTATAGTATTTCATAGCGACGCAATTTCCGTGTGAATTCGTCAATGTGTGGGAGTGAGGGATGCAGTAAAGAAGGATTAGTGGATCGGAAATGAGATTGTCGTATCCCAAAAGAAAATCCTGTCGTTTCCATAGAAACGTTACTCGATTTAGAAGGAGAAGTCATAGAACCCATAGTATTTCATAGCGACGCAATTTCCGTGTGAATTCGTCAATGAGTGGGAGTGAGGGAAGCAGTAAAACAAGGATTAGTGGATCGTAAATGTGATTGTCGTATCCCAAAAGAAAATCCTGTCGTTTCCATAGAAACGTTACTCGATTTAGAAGGAAATGTCTTAGAACACATAGTATTTCATAGCGACGCAATTTCCGTGTGAATTTGTCAATGAGTGGGAGTGAGGGATGCAGTAAAGAAGGATTAATGCATCGAGAAGGAGATACTCGTACCGCAAAAGAAAAGCCAGTCGTTTCCACAGAAACGATACTCGATTTAGAAGGAGAAGTCATAGGATCCATAGTATTTCATAGCGACGCAATTTGCGTGTGAATTCGTCAATGTGTGAGAGTGAGGGATGCACTAAAGAAGGATTAGTGGATCGGAAAGAGATTGTCGTATCCCAAAAGAAAATACTGGCGTTTCCATAGAAACGTGACTCGATTTATAAGGAAATGTCTTAGAACACATAGTATTTCATAGCGACGCAATTTCCGTGTGAATTCGTCAGTGTGTGGGAGTGAGGGATGCAGTAAAGAAGGATTAGTGGATCGGAAATGAGATTGTCGTATCCAAAATGAAAATCCTGTCGATTCCATAGAAACGTTACTCGATTTAGAAGGAAATGTCTTAGAACACATAGTATTTCATAGAGACGCAATTTCCGTGTGAATTCGTCAATGAGTGGGAGTGTGGGATGCAGTAAAGAAGGATTAGTGGATCGGAAATGAGATTGTCGTATCCCAAAAGAAAATCCTGTCGTTTCCATAGAAACGTTACTCGATTTAGAAGGAAATGTCATAGAACCCATAGTATTTCATTCCGACGCAATTTCCGTGTGAATTCGTCAATGAGAGGGATTGAGGGATGCAGTAAAGAAGGATTAGTGGATCGGAAATGTGATTGTCGTATCCCAAAAGAAAATCCTGTCGTTTCCATAGAAACGTTACTTGATTTAGAAGGAAATGTCCTTGAACACATAGTATTTCATAGCGACGCAATTTCCATGCGAAGTCGTCAATGTGTGGGAGTGAGGGATGCAGTAAAGAAGGATTAGTGGATCGGAAATGTGATTGTCGTATCCCAAGAGAAAATCCTGCCGTTTCCATAGAAACGTTACTTGATTTGGACGGAAATGTCTTAGAACACATAGTATTTCATAGCGACGCAATTTCCGTGTGAATTCGTCAATGAGTGGGAGTGAGGGATGCAGTAAAGAAGTATTAGTGGATCGGAAATGTGATTGTCGTATCCCAAAAGAAAATCCTGTCGTTTCCATATAAACGTTACTCGATTTAGAAGGAAATGTCTTTGAACACATAGTATTTCATAGCGACGCAATTTCCGTGTGAATTCGTCAATGTGTGGGAATGAGGGATGCAGTAAAGAAAGATTAGTGGATCGGAAATGAGATTGTCGTATCCCAAAAGAAAATCCTGTCGTTTCCATAGAAACGTAACCCGATTTGGAAGGAAATTTCTTAGAACACATAGTATTTCATAGCGACGCAATTTCCGTGTGAATTCGTCAATGTGTGGGAGTGAGGGATGCAGTAAAGAAGGATTAGTGGATCGGAAATGAGATTGTCGTATCCCAAAAGAAAATTCTGTCGTTTCCATAGAAACGTTACTCGATTTAGAAGGAGAAGTCATAGAACCCATAGTATTTCATAGCGACGCAATTTCCGTGTGAATTCGTCAATGTGTGGGAGTGAGGGATGCAGTAAAGAAGGATTAGTGGATCGGAAATGTGATTGTTGTATATCAAAAGAAAATCCTGTCGTTTCCATAGGAAAGATACTCGATTTAGAAGAAAAAGTCATAGAACCCATAGTATTTCATTGCGACGCAATTTCCGTGTGAATTCGTCAAAGAGTGGGAGTGAGGGATGCAGTAAAGAAGGATTAGTGGATCGGAAATGTGAATGTCGTATCCCAAAAGAAAATCCTGTCGTTTCCATAGAAACGTTACTCAATTTAGAAGGAAATGTTTAAGAACACGTAGTATTTCATAGCGACGCAATTTCCGTGTGAATTCGTCAATGAGTGGGAGTGAGGGATGCAGTAAAGAAGGATTAGAGCATCGAGAAGGAGATACTCGTATCGCAAAAGAAAAGCCAGTCATTTCGATAGAAGCGATAGTCGATTTAGACGGAAAAGTAATAGAACCCATAGTATTTCATAGCGACGCAATTTCCGTGTGAATTCGTCAATGTCTGGGAGTGAGGGATGCAGTAAAGAAGGATTAGTGGATCGGAAATGAGATTGTCGTATCCCAAAAGAAAATCCTGTCGTTCCATAGCAACGTTACTCGACATAGAAGCAGATGTCATAGAACCAGTAGTATTTCATAGCGACGCAATTTCCGTGTGAGTTCGTCAATGAGTGGGAGTGAGGGATGCAGTAAAGAAGGATTAGTGGATCGGAAATGAGATTGTCGTATCCCAAAAGAGAATTCTGTCGATTCCATAGAAACGTTATTCGATTTAGAAGGAAATGTCTTAGAACACATAGTTTTTCATAGCGACGCAATTTCCGTGTGAATTCGTCAATGTGTGGGACTGAGGGATGCAGTAATGAAGGATTAGTGGATCGGAAATGAGATTGTCGCATCCCAAAAGAAAATCCTGTCGTTTCCATAGAAACGTTACTCGATTATGAAGGAGAAGTCATAGAACCCATAGTATTTCATAGCGACGCAATTTCCGTGTGAATTCGTCAATGAGTGGGAGTGAGGGATGCAGTAAAGAAGGATTAGTGGATCGGAAATGAGATTGTCGTATCCCAAAAGAAAATCCTGTCGTTTCCATAGAAACGTTACTCGATTTAGAAGGAGAAGTCATAGAACCCATAGTATTTCATAGCCACGCAATTTCCGTGTGAATTCGTCACTGAGTGGGAGTGAGGGATGCAGTAAAGAAGGATTAGTGGATCGGAAATGAGAATGTCGTATCCCAAAAGAAAATCCTGTCGTTTTTCTTAGAAACTTTACTCGATTTAGAAGGAAATGTCTTAGAACACATAGTATTTCATAGCGACGCAATTTCCGTGTGAATTCGTCAATGTGTGGGAGTGGGGGACGCAGTAAAGAAGGATTAGGGGATCGGAAATGAGATTGTCGTATCCCAAAAGAAAATCCTATCGATTCCATAGAAACGTTACTCGATTTAGAAGGAAATGTCTTAGAACACATAGTACTTCATAGCGACGCAATTTCCGTCTGAATTCGTCAATGAGTGGGAGTGAGGGATGCAGTAAAGAAGGATTAGTGGATCGGAAATGTGATTGTCGTATCCCAAAAGAAAATCCTGTCGTTTCCATAGAAACGTTACTCGATTTAGAGGGAAATGTCTTAGAACACATAGTATTTCATAGCGACGCAATTTCCGTGTGAATTCGTCAATGTGTGGGAGTGAGGGATTCAGTAAAGAAGGATTAGTGGATCGGAAATGTGATTGTCGTATCCCAAAAGAAAATCCTGTCGTTTCCAAAGAAACGTTACTCGATTTAGAAGGAAATGTCGGAGAACACATAGTATTTCATAGCGACGCAATTTCCGTGTGAATTCGTCAATGTGTGGGAGTGAGGGATGCAGCAAAGAAGGATTAGTGGATCGGAAACGTGATTGTCGTATCCCAAACAAAATCCTTTCGTCTCCATTGAAACGTTACTCGATTTAGAAGGAAATGTCTTAGAACACATAGTATTTCATAGCGACGCAATTTCCGTGTGAATTCGTCAATGTGTGGGAGTGAGGGATGCAGTAAAGAAGGATTAGTGGATCGGAAATGAGATTGTCGTATCCCAAAAGAAAATCCTGTCGTTTCCATAGAGACGTTACTCGATTTAGAAGGAGAAGTCATAGAACCCATAGTATTTCATAGCGACGCAATTTCCGTGTGAATTCGTCAATGAGTGGGAGTGAGGGAAGCAGTAAAACAAGGATTAGTGGATCGTAAATGTGATTTTCGTATCCCAAAAGAAAACCCTGTCGTTTCCATAGAAACGTTACTCGATTTAGAAGGAAATGTCTTAGAACACATAGTATTTCATAGCGACGCAATTTCCGTGTGAATTCGTCAATGAGTGGGAGTGAGGGATGCAGTAAAGAAGGATTAATGCATCGAGAAGGAGATACTCGTACCGCAAAAGAAAAGCCAGTCGTTTCCATAGAAACGATACTCGATGTAGAAGGAGAAGTCATAGAATCCATAGTATTTCATAGCGACGCAATTTCCGTGTGAATTCGTCAGTGTGTGGGAGTGAGGGATGCAGTAAAGAAGGATTAGTGGATCGGAAATGAGTTTGTCGTATCCAAAATGAAAATCTTGTCGATTCCATAGAAACGTTACTCGATCTAGAAGGAAATGTCTTAGAACACATAGTATTTCATAGAGACGCAATTTCCGTGTGAATTCGTCAATGAGTGGGAGTGAGGGATGCAGTAAAGAAGGATTAGTGGATCGGAAATGAGATTGTCGTATCCCAAAAGAAAATCCTGTCGTTTCCATAGAAACGTTACTCGATTTAGAAGGAAATGTCTTAGAACACATAGTATTTCATAGCGACGCAATTTCCGTGTGAATTCGTCAATGTGTGGGAGTGAGGGATGCAGTAAAGAAGGATTAGTGGATCGGAAATGGGATTCCCGTATCCCAACAGAAAATCCTGTCGTTTCCATAGAAACGATACTCGATTTAGATGGAGAAGTCATAGAACCCATAGTATTTCATTCCGACGCAATTTCCGTGTGATTTCGTCAATGAGAGGGATTGAGGGATGCAGTAAAGAAGGATTAGTGGATCGGAAATGTGATTGTCGTATCCCAAAAGAAAATCCTGTCGTTTCCATAGAAACGTTACTTGATTTAGAAGGAAATGTCCTTGAACACATAGTATTTCATAGCGACGCAATTTCCATGTGAAGTCGTCAATGTGTGGGAGTGAGGGATGCAGTAAAGAAGGATTAGTGGATCGGAAATGTGATTGTCGTATCCCAAAAGAAAATCCTGCCGTTTCCATAGAAACGTTACTTGATTTGGACGGAAATGTCTTAGAACACATAGTATTTCATAGCGACGCAATTTCCGTGTGAATTCGTCAATGAGTGGGAGTGAGGGATGCAGTAAAGAAGTATTAGTGGATCGGAAATGTGATTGTCGTATCCCAAAAGAAAATCCTGTCGTTTCCATATAAACGTTACTCGATTTAGAAGGAAATGTCTTTGAACACATAGTATTTCATAGCGACGCAATTTCCGTGTGAATTCGTCAATGTGTGGGAATGAGGGATGCAGTAAAGAAAGATTAGTGGATCGGAAATGAGATTGTCGTATCCCAAAAGAAAATCCTGTCGTTTCCATAGAAACGTAACCCGATTTGGAAGGAAATTTCTTAGAACACATAGTATTTCATAGCGACGCAATTTCCGTGTGAATTCGTCAATGTGTGGGAGTGAGGGATGCAGTAAAGAAGGATTAGTGGATCGGAAATGAGATTGTCGTATCCCAAAAGAAAATTCTGTCGTTCCCATAGAAACGTTACTCGATTTAGAAGGAGAAGTCATAGAACCCATAGTATTTCATAGCGACGCAATTTCCGTGTGAATTCGTCAATGTGTGGGAGTGAGGGATGCAGTAAAGAAGGATTAGTGGATCGGAAATGGGATTGTTGTATATCAAAAGAAAATCCTGTCGTTTCCATAGAAAAGATACTCGATTTAGAAGGAAAAGTCATAGAACCCATAGTATTTCATTGCGACGCAATTTCCGTGTGAATTCGTCAAAGAGTGGGAGTGAGGGATGCAGTAAAGAAGGATTAGTGGATCGGAAATGTGAATGTCGTATCCCAAAAGAAAATCCTGTCGTTTCCATAGAAACGTTACTCAATTTAGAAGGAAATGTTTAAGAACACGTAGTATTTCATAGCGGTGCAATTTCCGTGTGAATTCGTCAATGAGTGGGAGTGAGGGATGCAGTAAAGAAGGATTAGTGCATCGAGAAGGAGATACTCGTATCGCAAAAGAAAAGCCAGTCATTTCGATAGAAGCGATAGTCGATTTAGACGGAAAAGTCATAGAACCCATAGTATTTCATAGCGACGCAATTTCCGTGTGAATTCGACAATGTGTGGGAGTGAGGGATGCAGTAAAGAAGGATTAGTGGATCGGAAATGAGATTGTCGTATCCCAAAAGAAAATCCTGTCGTTCCACAGAAACGTTACTCGACTTAGAAGGAGAAGTCATAGAACCAGTAGTATTTCATAGCGACGCAATTTCCGTGTGAGTTCGTCAATGAGTGGGAGTGAGGGATGCAGTAAAGAAGGATTAGTGGATCGGAAATGAGATTGTCGTATCCCAAAAGAGAATTCTGTCGATTCAATAGAAACGTTATTCGATTTAGAAGGAAATGTCTTAGAACACATAGTTTTTCATAGCGACGCAATTTCCGTGTGAATTCGTCAATGTGTGGGACTGAGGGATGCAGTAATGAAGGATTAGTGGATCGGAAATGAGATTGTCGTATCCCAAAAGAAAATCCTGTCGTTTCCATAGAAACGTTACTCGATTATGAAGGAGAAGTCATAGAACCCATAGTATTTCATAGCGACGCAATTTCCGTGTGAATTCGTCAATGAGTGGGAGTGAGGGATGCAGTAAAGAAGGATTAGTGGATCGGAAATGAGATTGTCGTATCCCAAAAGAAAATCCTGTCGTTTCCATAGAAACGTTACTCGATTTAGAAGGAGAAGTCATAGAACCCATAGTATTTCATAGCCACGCAATTTCCGTGTGAATTCGTCACTGAGTGGGAGTGAGGGATGCAGTAAAGAAGGATTAGTGGATCGGAAATGAGAATGTCGTATCCCAAAAGAAAATCCTGTCGTTTTTCTTAGAAACTTTACTCGATTTAGAAGGAAATGTCTTAGAACACATAGTATTTCATAGCGACGCAATTTCCGTGTGAATTCGTCAATGTGTGGGAGTGGGGGACGCAGTAAAGAAGGATTAGGGGATCGGAAATGAGATTGTCGTATCCCAAAAGAAAATCCTGTCGATTCCATAGAAACGTTACTCGATTTAGAAGGAAATGTCTTAGAACACATAGTACTTCATAGCGACGCAATTTCCGTCTGAATTCGTCAATGAGTGGGAGTGAGGGATGCAGTAAAGAAGGATTAGTGGATCGGAAATGTGATTGTCGTATCCCAAAAGAAAATCCTGTCGTTTCCATAGAAACGTTACTCGATTTAGAGGGAAATGTCTTAGAACACATAGTATTTCATAGCGACGCAATTTCCGTGTGAATTCGTCAATGTGTGGGAGTGAGGGATTCAGTAAAGAAGGATTAGTGGATCGGAAATGTGATTGTCGTATCCCAAAAGAAAATCCTGTCGTTTCCAAAGAAACGTTACTCGATTTAGAAGGAAATGTCGGAGAACACATAGTATTTCATAGCGACGCAATTTCCGTGTGAATTCGTCAATGTGTGGGAGTGAGGGATGCAGTAAAGAAGGATTAGTGGATCGGAAACGTGATTGTCGTATCCCAAACAAAATCCTTTCGTCTCCATTGAAACGTTACTCGATTTAGAAGGAAATGTCTTAGAACACATAGTATTTCATAGCGACGCAATTTCCGTGTGAATTCGTCAATGTGTGGGAGTGAGGGATGCAGTAAAGAAGGATGAGTGGATCGGAAATGAGATTGTCGTATCCCAAAAGAAAATCCTGTCGTTTCCATAGAGACGTTACTCGATTTAGAAGGAGAAGTCATAGAACCCATAGTATTTCATAGCGACGCAATTTCCGTGTGAATTCGTCAATGAGTGGGAGTGAGGGAAGCAGTAAAACAAGGATTAGTGGATCGTAAATGTGATTTTCGTATCCCAAAAGAAAACCCTGTCGTGTCCATAGAAACGTTACTCGATTTAGAAGGAAATGTCTTAGAACACATAGTATTTCATAGCGACGCAATTTCCGTGTGAATTCGTCAATGAGTGGGAGTGAGGGATGCAGTAAAGAAGGATTAATGCATCGAGAAGGAGATACTCGTACCGCAAAAGAAAAGCCAGTCGTTTCCATAGAAACGATACTCGATTTAGAAGGAGAAGTCATAGAATCCATAGTATTTCATAGCGACGCAATTTCCGTGTGAATTCGTCAATGTGTGAGAGTGTGGGATGCACTAAAGAAGGATTAGTGGATCGGAAATGAGATTGTCGTATCCCAAAAGAAAATTCTGTCGTTTCCATAGAAACGTGACTCGATTTATAAGGAAATGTCTTAGAACACATAGTATTTCATAGCGACGCAATTTCCGTGTGAATTCGTCAGTGTGTGGAGTGAGGGATGCAGTAAAGAAGGATTAGTGGATCGGAAATGAGTTTGTCGTATCCAAAATGAAAATCTTGTCGATTCCATAGAAACGTTACTCGATTTAGAAGGAAATGTCTTAGAACACATAGTATTTCATAGCGACGCAATTTCCGTGTGAATTCGTCAATGAGTGGGAGTGAGGGATGCAGTAAAGAAGTATTAGTGGATCGGAAATGTGATTGTCTTATCCCAAAATAAAATCCTGTCGTTTCCATATAAACGTTACTCGATTTAGAAGGAAATGTCTTTGAACACATAGTATTTCATAGCGACGCAATTTCCGTGTGAATTCGTCAATGTGTGGGAATGAGGGATGCAGTAAAGAAGGATTAGTGGATCGGAAATGTGATTGTCGTATCCCAAATGAAAATCCTGTCGTTTATATAGAAACGTTACTCGATTTTGAAGGAAATGTCTTAGAACACATAGTATTTCATAGCGGCGCAATTTCCTTGTGAATTCGTCAATGAGTGGGAGTGAGGGATGCAGTAAAGAAGGATTAGTGCATCGGAAATGTGATTGTCGGATCACAAAAGAAAATCCTGTTGTTTCCATAGAAACGTTACTCGATTTAGAAGGAAATGTCTTAGAACACATAGTATTTCATAGCGACGCGATTTCCGTGTGAATTCGTCAATGTGTGGGAGTGAGCGATGCAGTAAAGAAGGATTAGTTGATCGGAACTGAGATTGTCGTATCCCAAAAGAAAATCCTGTCGTTTCCATAGAAACGTTACCCGATTTAGAAGGAGAAGTCATAGAACCCATAGTACTTCATAGCGATGCAATTTCTGAGTTAATTCGTCAATGTGAGGGAGCTAGGGATGCAATAAAGAAGGAATAGTCATCGAGAACTAGACACGACAATCACATTTCCGATCCACTAATCCTTCTTTACTGCATCCCTCACTCCCACATATTGACGAATTCACACGGAAATTGCGTCGCTATGAAATACTATGTGTTGTAAGACGTTTCTAAGAATCCTGATTTAGAAGGATAAGTCATAGAATCAATAGTAATTCATAGCGACGCAATTTCCGTGTGAATTCGTCAATGTGTGGGAGTGAGGGATGCGGTAAAGAAGGATTAGTGGATCGGAACTGAGATTGTCGTATCCCAAAGAAAAATCCTGTCGTTTCCATAGAAACGTTACCCGATTTAGAAGGAGAAGTCATAGAACCCATAGTATTTCATAGCGACGCAATTTCTGTGTTAATTCGTCAATGTGAGGGAGCTAGGGATGCAATAAAGAAGGAATAGTCATCGAGAAGGAGATACGACAATCACATTTCCGATCCACTAATCCTTCTTTACTGCATCCCTCACTCCCACATATTGACGAATTCACACGGAAATTGCGTCGCTATGAAATACTATGTGTTCTAAGACATTTCGAAGAATCCTGAATTAGAAGGATAAGTCAAAGAACCAATAGTATTTCATAGCGACGCAATTTCCGTGTGAATTTGTCAATGTGTGGGAGTGAGGGATGCAGTACAGAAGGATTAGTGGATCGGAAATGAGATTGTCGTATCCCAAAAGAAAATCCTGTCGTTTCCGTAGAAACGTTACTCGATTTAGAAGGAAATGTCTTAGAACACATAATATTTAATAGTGACGCATTTTCCGTGTGAATTCGTCAATGAGTGGGAGTGAGGGATGCAGTAAAGAAGGATTAGTGGATCGGAAATGAGATTGTCGTATCCCAAAAGAAAATCGTGTCGTTTCCATAGAAACGTTACTCGATTTAGAAGGAAATGTCTTTGAACACATAGTATTTCATAGCGACGCAATTTCCGTGTGAATTCGTCAATGAGTGGGAGTGTGGGATGCAGTAAAGAAGGATTAGTGGATCGGAAATGAGATTGTCGGATCCCAAAAGAAAATCCTGTCGTTTCCGTAGAAACGTTACTCGATTTAGAAGGAAACGTCTTAGAACACGTAGTATTTCATCGCGACGCAATTTCCGTGTGAATTCGTCAGTGTGTGGGAGTGAGGGATGCAGTAAAGAAGGATTAGTGGATCGGAACTGAGATTGTCGTATCCCAAAAGAAAATCCTGTCGTTTCCATAGAAACGTTACCCGATTTGGAATTAGAAGTCATAGACCCATAGTATTTGATAGCGACGCAATTTCTGTGTTAATTCGTCAATGTGAGGGAGCTAGGGATGCAATAAAGAAGGAATTGTAATCGAGAATGAGATACGACAAACACATTTCCGATCCACTAATCCTTCTTTACTGCATCCCTCACTCCCACATATTGACGAATTCACACGGAAATTACGTCGCTATGAAATACTATGTGTTCTAAGACATTTCTAAGAATCCTGATTTAGAAGGATAAGTCATAGAACCAATAGTATTTCATAGCGACGCAATTTCCGTCTGAATTCGTCAATGTGTGGGAGTGTGGGATGCAGTACAGAAGGATTAGTGGATCGGAAATGAGATTGTCGTAACCCAAAAGAAAACCCTGTCGTTTCCGTAGAAACGTTACTCGATTTAGAAGGAAATGTCTTAGAACACATAGTATTTCATAGTGACGCAATTTCCGTGTGAATTCGTCAATGAGTGGGAGTGAGGGATGCAGTAAAGAAGGTTTAGTGGATCGGCAATGAGATTGTCGTATCCCAAAAGAAAATCCTGTCGTTTCCATAGAAACGTTACTCGATTTAGAAGGAAATGTCTTAGAACGCATAGTATTTCATAGCGACGCAATTTCCGTGTGAAGTCGTCAATGTGTGGGAGTGAGGGATGCAGTAAAGAAGGATTAGTGGATCGGAAATTAGATTGTCGTATCCCAAAAGAAAATCCTGTCGTTTCCACAGAAACGTTAGTCGATTTGGAAGGATATGTCTTAGAATACATAGTATTTCATAGCGACGCAATTTCCGTGTGAATTCGTCAATGAGTGGGAGTGAGGGATGCAGTAAAGAAGGATTAGTGGATCGGAAATGAGATTGTCGTATCCCAAAAGAGAATTCTGTCGATTCCATAGATACGTTACTCGATTTAAAAGGAAATGTCTTAGAACACATAGTATTTCATAGCGACGCAATTTCCGTGTGAATTCGTCAATGAGTGGGAGTGAGGGATGCAGTAAAGAAGGATTAGTGGATCGGAAATGAGATTGTCGTATCCCAAAAGAAAATCCTGTCGTTTCCATAGAAACATTACTCGATTTAGAAGGAAATGTCTTAGAACACATAGTATTTCATAGCGACGCAATTTCCGTGTGAATTCGTCAATGTGTGGGAGTGAGGGATGCAGTAAAGAAGGATTAGTGGATCGGAAATGGGATTGCCGTATCCCAACAGAAAATCCTGTCGTTTCCATAGAAACGATACTCGATTTAGAAGGAGAAGTCATAGAACCCATAGTATTTCATTCCGACGCAATTTCCGTGTGAATTCGTCAATGAGAGGGATTGAGGGATGCAGTAAAGAACGATTAGTGAATCGGAAATGTGATTGTCGTATCCCAAAAGAAAATCCTGTCGTTTCCATAGAAACGTTACTTGATTTAGAAGGAAATGTCCTTGAACACATAGTATTTCATAGCGACGCAATTTCCGTGTGAGTTCGTCAATGTGTGGGGGTGAGGGATGCAGTAAAGAAGGATTAGTGGATCGGAAATGTGATTGTCGTATCCCAAAAGAAAATCCTGTCGTTTCCATAGAAACGTTACTCGATTTAGAAGGAAATCTCTTAGAACACATAGTATTTCATAGCGACGCAATTTCCGTGTGAATTCGTCAATGAGTGGGAGTGAGGGATACAGTAAAGAAGTATTAGTGGATCTGAAATGAGATTGTCGTATCCCAAAAGAAAATCCTGTCGTTTCCATAGAAACGTTACTCGATTTACAAGGAAATGTCTTAGAACACATAGTATTTCATAGCGACGCAATTTCCGTGTGATTTCGCCAATGTGTGGGAGTAAGGGATGCAATAAAGAAGGATTTGTGGATCGGAAATGAGATTGTCGTATCCCAAAAGAAAATCCTGTCGTTTCCATAGAAAAGTTACTCGATTTAGAAGGAGAAGTCACAGAACATATAGTATTTCATAGCGACGCAATTTCCGTGTGAATTCGTCAATGTGTGGGAGTGAGGGATGCAGTAAAGTAGGATTAGTGGATCGGAAATGTGATTGTCGTATCCCAAAAGAAAATCCTGCCGTATCCATAGAAACGTTACTCGATTTGGAAGGAAATGTCTTAGAACACATAGTATTTCACAGCGACGCAATTTCCGTGTGAATTCGTCAATGAGTGGGAGTGAGGGATGCAGTAAAGAAGGATTAGTGGATCGGAAATGAGATTGTCGGATCCCAAAAGATAATCCTGTCGTTTCCATAGAAACGTTACCCGATTTAGAAGGAGAAGTAATAGAACCCATAGTATTTCATAGCGACGCAATTTCTGCGTTAAGTCGTCAATGTGAGGGAGCTAGGGATGCAATAAAGAAGGAATAGTCATCGAGAAGGAGATACGGCAATCACATTTCCGATCCACTAATCCTTCTTTACTGCATCCCTCACTCCCACATATTGACGAATTCACACGGAAATTGCGTCGCTATGAAATACTATGTGTTCTAAGACATTTCTAAGAATCCTGATTTAGAAGGATAAGTCATAGAACCAATAGTATTTCATAGCGACCCAATTTCCGTGTGAATTCGTCAATGCGTGGTAGTGAGGGATGCAGTACAGAAGGATTAGTGGATCGGAACTGAGATTGTCGTATCCCAAAAGAAAATCCTGTCGTTTCCATAGAAACGTTACCCGATTTAGAAGGAGAAGTAATAGAACCCATAGTATTTCATAGCGACGCAATTTCTGTGTTAATTCGTCAATGTGAGGGAGCTAGGGATGCAATACAGAAAGAATAGTCATCGAGAAGGAGATACGGCAATCACATTTCCGATCCACTAATCCTTCTTTACTGCATCCCTCACTCCCACATATTGACGAATTCACACGGAAATTGCGTCGCTATGAAATACTATGTGTTCTAAGACATTTCTAAGAATCCTGATTTAGAAGGATAAGTCATAGAAAAAATAGTATTTCATAGCGACCCAATTTCCGTGTGAATTCGTCAATGCGTGGGAGTGAGGGATGCAGTACAGAAGGATTAGTGGATCGGAAATGAGATTGTCGTATCCCAAAAGAAAATCCTGTCGTTTCCGTAGAAACGTTACTCGATTTAGAAGGAAATAACTTAGAACACATAGTATATCATAGTGACGCAAATTCCGTGTGAATTCGTCAATGAGTGGGAGTGAGGGATTCAGTAAAGAAGGATTAGTCGATCGGAAATGAGATTGTCGTATCCCAAAAGTAAATCCTGTCGTTTCCATAGAAACGTTACTCGATTTAGAAGGAAATGTCTTAGAACACATAGTATTTCATAGCGACGCAATTTCCGTGTGAATTCGTCAATGTGTGGGAGTGAGGGATGCAGTACAGAAGGATTAGTGGATCGGAAATGAGATTGTCGTATCCCAAAAGAAAATCCTGTCGTTTCCGTAGAAACGTTACTCGATTTAGAAGGAAATGTCTTAGAACACATAGTATTTCATAGTGACGCAATTTCCGTGTGAATTCGTCAATGAGTGGGAGTGAGGGATGCAGTAAAGAAGGATTAGTAGATCGGAAATGAGATTGTCGTATCCCAAAAGAAAATCGTGTCGTTTCCATAGAAACGTTACTCGATTTAGAAGGAAATGTCTTTGAACACATAGTATTTCATAGCGATGCAATTTCCGTGTGAATTCGTCAATGTGTGGGAGTGAGGGATGCAGTAAAGAAGGATTAGTGGAACGGAAATGTGATTGTCGGATCCCAAATGAAAATCCTGTCGTTTCCATAGAAACGTTACTCGATTTAGAAGGAAACGTCTTAGAACACATAGTATTTCATAGCGACGCAATTTCCGTGTGAATTCGTCAATGTGTGGGAATGAGGGATGCAGTAAAGAAGGATTAGTGGATCGGAACTGAGATTGTCGTATCCCAAAAGAAAATCCTGTCGTTTCCATAGAAACGTTACCCGATTTGGAATTAGAAGTCATAGAACCCATAGTATTTGATAGCGACGCAATTTCTGTGTTAATTCGTCAATGTGAGGGAGCTAGGGATGCAATAAAGAAGGAATAGTAATCGAGAAGGAGATACGACAATCACATTTCCGATCCACTAATCCTTCTTTACTGCATCCCTCACTCCCACATATTGACGAATTCACACGGAAATTACGTCGCTATGAAATACTATGTGTTCTAAGACATTTCTAAGAATCCTGGTTTAGAAGGATAAGTCATAGAACCAATAGTATTTCATAGCGACGCCATTTCCGTCTGAATTCGTCAATGTGTGGGAGTGTGGGATTCAGTACAGAACGATTAGTGGATCGGAAATGAGATTGTCGTAACCCAAAAGAAAACCCTGTCGTTTCCGTAGAAACGTCACTCGATTTAGAAGGAAATGTCTTAGAACACATAGTATTTCATAGTGACGCAATTTCCGTGTGAATTCGTCAATGAGTGGGAGTGAGAGATGCAGTAAAGAAGGTTTAGTGGATCGGAAATGAGATTGTCGTATCCCAAAAGAAAATCCTGTCGTTTCCATAGAAACGTTACTCGATTTAGAAGGAAATGTCTTAGAACGCATAGTATTTCATAGTGACGCAATTTCCGTGTGAATTCGTCAATGTGTGGGAGTGAGGGATGCAGTAAAGAAGGATTAGTGGATCGGAAATTAAATTGTCGTATCCCAAAAGATAATCCTGTCGTCTCCACAGAAACGTTAGTTGATTTGGAAGGATATGACTTAGAACACATAGTATTTCATAGCGACGCAATTTCCGTGTGAATTCGTCAATGAGTGGGAGTGAGGGATGCAGTAAAGAAGGATTAGTGGATCGGAAATGAGATTGTCGTATCCCAAAAGAGAATTCTGTCGATTCCATAGATACGTTACTCGATTTAGAAGGAAATATCTTAGAACACATAGTATTTCATAGCGACGCAATTTCCGTGTGAATTCGTCAATGTGTGGGGGTGAGGGATGCAGTAAAGAAGGATTAGTGGATCGGAAATGTGATTGTCATATCCCAAAAGAAAATCCTGTCGTTTCCATAGAAACGTTACTCGATTTAGAAGGAAATGTCTTAGAGCACATAGTATTTCATAGCGACTCAATTTCCGTGTGAATTCGTCAATGAGAGGGAGTGAGGGATGCAGTAAAGAAGTATTAGTGGATCGGAAATGAGATTGTCGTATCCCAAAAGAAAATCCTGTCGTCTCCATAGAAACGTTACTCGATTTACAAGGAAATGTCTTAGAACACATAGTATTTCATAGCGACGCAATTTCCGTGTGATTTCGTCAATGTGTGGGAGTAAGGGATGCAATAAAGAAGGATTTGTGGATCGGAAATGAGATTGTCGTATCCCAAAAGAAAATCCTGTCGTTTCCATAGAAAAGTTACTCGATTTAGAAGGAGAAGTCACAGAACATATAGTATTTCATAGCGACGCAATTTCCGTGTGAATTCGTCAATGTGTGGGAGTGAGGGATGCAGTAAAGTAGGATTAGTGGATCGGAAATGTGATTGTCGTATCCCAAAAGAAAATCCTGTCGTTTCCATAGAAACGTTACTCGATTTAGAAGGAAATGTCTTAGAACACATAGTATTTCATAGCGACGCAATTTCCGTGTGAATTCGTCAATGAGTGTGAGTGAGGGATGCAGTAAAGAAGGATTAGTGGATCGGAAATGAGATTGTCTTATCCCAAAAGAAAATCGTGTCGTTTCCATAGAGACATTACTCGATTTAGAAGGAAATGTCTTTGAACACATAGTATTTCATAGCGACGCAATTTCCGTGTGAATTCGTCAATGTGTGGGAATGAGGGATGCAGTAAAGAAGGATTAGTGGATCGGAAATGTGATTGTCGTATCCCAAAAGAAAATCCTGTCGTATCCATAGAAACGTTACTCGATTTGGAAGGAAATGTCTTAGAACACATAGTATTTCATAGCGACGCAATTTCCGTGTGAATTCGTCAATGAGTAAGAGTGAGGGATGCAGTAAAGAAGGATTAGTGGATCGGAAATGAGATTGTCGGATCCCAAAAGAAAATCCTGTCGTTTCCATAGAAACGTAACTCGATTTAGAAGGAAATGTCTTAGAACACGTAGTATTTCATAGCGACACAATTTCCGTGTGAATTCGTCAATGTGTGGGAGTGAGGCATGCAGTAAAGAAGGATTAGTGGATAGGAACTGAGATTGTCGTATCCCAAAAGAAAATCCTGTCGTTTCCATAGAAACGTTACCCGATTTAGAAGGAGAAGTAATAGAACCCATAGTATTTCATAGCGACGCAATTTCTGTGTTAATTCGTCAATGTGAGGGAGCTAGGGATGCAATACAGAAAGAATAGTCATCGAGAAGGAGATACGGCAATCACATTTCCGATCCACTAATCCTTCTTTACTGCATCCCTCACTCCCACATATTGACGAATTCACACGGAAATTGCGTCGCTATGAAATACTATGTGTTCTAAGACATTTCTAAGAATCCTGATTTAGAAGGATAAGTCATAGAAAAAATAGTATTTCATAGCGACCCAATTTCCGTGTGAATTCGTCAATGCGTGGGAGTGAGGGATGCAGTACAGAAGGATTAGTGGATCGGAAATGAGATTGTCGTATCCCAAAAGAAAATCCTGTCGTTTCCGTAGAAACGTTACTCGATTTAGAAGGAAATGTCTTAGAACACATAGTATATCATAGTGACGCAAATTCCGTGTGAATTCGTCAATGAGTGGGAGTGAGGGATTCAGTAAAGAAGGATTAGTCGATCGGAAATGAGATTGTCGTATCCCAAAAGTAAATCCTGTCGTTTCCATAGAAACGTTACTCGATTTAGAAGGAAATGTCTTAGAACACATAGTATTTCATAGCGACGCAATTTCCGTGTGAATTCGTCAATGTGTGGGAGTGAGGGATGCAGTACAGAAGGATTAGTGGAACGGAAATGTGATTGTCGGATCCCAAATGAAAATCCTGTCGTTTCCATAGAAACGTTACTCGATTTAGAAGGAAACGTCTTAGAACACATAGTATTTCATAGCGACGCAATTTCCGTGTGAATTCGTCAATGTGTGGGAGTGAGGGATGCAGTAAAGAAGGATTAGTGGATCGGAACTGAGATTGTCGTATCCCAAAAGAAAATCCTGTCGTTTCCATAGAAACGTTACCCGATTTGGAATTAGAAGTCATAGAACCCATAGTATTTGATAGCGACGCAATTTCTGTGTTAATTCGTCAATGTGAGGGAGCTAGGGATGCAATAAAGAAGGAATAGTAATCGAGAAGGAGATACGACAATCACATTTCCGATCCACTAATCCTTCTTTACTGCATCCCTCACTCCCACATATTGACGAATTCACACGGAAATTACGTCGCTATGAAATACTATGTGTTCTAAGACATTTCTAAGAATCCTGGTTTAGAAGGATAAGTCATAGAACCAATAGTATTTCATAGCGACGCCATTTCCGTCTGAATTCGTCAATGTGTGGGAGTGTGGGATTCAGTACAGAAGGATTAGTGGATCGGAAATGAGATTGTCGTAACCCAAAAAAAACACTGTCGTTTCCGTAGAAACGTCACTCGATTTAGAAGGAAATGTCTTAGAACACATAGTATTTCATAGTGACGCAATTTCCGTGTGAATTCGTCAATGAGTGGGAGTGAGGGATGCAGTAAAGAAGGTTTAGTGGATCGGAAATGAGATTGTCGTATCCCAAAAGAAAATCCTGTCGTTTCCATAGAAACGTTACTCGATTTAGAAGGAAATGTCTTAGAACGCATAGTATTTCAAAGCGACGCAATTTCCGTGTGAATTCGTCAATGTGTGGGAGTGAGGGATGCAGTAAAGAAGGATTAGTGGATCGGAAATTAAATTGTCGTATCCCAAAAGAAAATCCTGTCGTCTCCACAGAAACGTTAGTCGATTTGGAAGGATATGACTTAGAACACATAGTATTTCATAGCGACGCAATTTCCGTGTGAATTCGTCAATGAGTGGGAGTGAGGGATGCAGTAATGAAGGATTAGTGGATCGGAAATGAGATTGTCGTATCCCAAAAGAGAATTCTGTCGATTCCATAGATACGTTACTCGATTTAGAAGGAAATGTCTTAGAACACATAGTAATTCATAGCGACGCAATTTCCGTGTGAATTCGTCAATGAGGGGGAGTGAGGGATGCAGTAAAGGAGGATTAGTGGATCGGAAATGAGATTGTCGTATCCCAAAAGAAAATCCTGTCGTTTCCATAGAAACGTTACTCGATTTAGAAGGAAATGTCTTAGAACGCATAGTATTTCAAAGCGACGCAATTTCCGTGTGAATTCGTCAATGTGTGGGAGTGAGGGATGCAGTAAAGAAGGATTAGTGGATCGGAAATTAAATTGTCGTATTCCAAAAGAAAATCCTGTCGTCTCCACAGAAACGTTAGTCGATTTGGAAGGATATGACTTAGAACACATAGTATTTCATAGCGACGCAATTTCCGTGTGAATTCGTCAATGAGTGGGAGTGAGGGATGCAGTAATGAAGGATTAGTGGATCGGAAATGAGATTGTCGTATCCCAAAAGAGAATTCTGTCGATTCCATAGATACGTTACTCGATTTAGAAGGAAATGTCTTAGAACACATAGGATTTCAAAGCGACGCAATTTCCGTGTGAATTCGTCAATGTGTGGGAGTGAGGGATGCAGTAAAGAAGGATTAGTGGATCGGAAATGGGATTGCCGTATATCAACGGAAAATCCTGTCGTTTCCATAGAAACGATACTCGATTTAAAAGGAGAAGTCATAGAACCCATAGTATTTCATTCCGACACAATTTCCGTGTGAATTCGTCAATGAGAGGGATTGAGGGATGCAGTAAAGAACGATTAGTGGATCGGAAATGTGATTGTCGTATCCCAAAAGAAACTCCTGTCGTTTCCATAGAAACAATACTTGATTTAGAAGGAAATGTCCATGAACACATAGTATTTCATAGCGACGCAATTTCCGTCTGAATTCGTCAATGTGTGGGGGTGAGGGATGCAGTAAAGAAGGATTAGTGGATCGGAAATGTGATTGTTGTATCCCAAAAGAAAATCCTGTTGTTTCCATAGAAACGTTACTCGATTTAGAAGGAAATGTCTTAGAACACATCGTATTTCATAGCGACGCAATTTCCGTGTGAATTCGTCAATGAGTGGGAGTGAGGGATGCAGTAAAGAAGTATTAGTGGATCGGAAATGAGATTGTCGTATCCCAAAAGAAAATCCTGTCGTTTCCATAGAAACGTTACTCGATTTACAAGGAAATGTCTTAGAACACATAGTATTTCATAGCGACGCAATTTCCGTGTGATTTCGTCAATGTGTGGGAGTGAGGGATGCAGTAAAGAAGGATTAGTGGATCGGAAACGTGATTGTCGTATCCCAAAAGAAAATCCTGTCGTTTCCATAGAAACGTTACTCGATTTAGAAGGAAATGTCTTCGAACACATAGTATTTCATAGCGACGCAATTTCCGTGTGAATTCGTCAATGTGTGGGAATGAGGGATGCAGTAAAGAAGGATTAGTGGATCGGAAATGTGATTGTCGTATCCCTAAAGAAATTCCTGTCGTTTCCATAAAAACGTTACTCGATTTGGAAGGAAATGTTTTAGAACACATAGTATATCATAGCGACGCAATTTCCGTGTGAATTCGTCAATGAGTGGGAGTGAGGGATGCAGTAAAGAACGATTAGTGGATCTGAAATGAGGTTGTCGGATCCCAAAAGAAAATCTTGTCGTTTCCATAGAAACGTTACTCGATTTAGAAGGAATAGTCTTAGAACACATAGTATTTCATAGCGACGCAATTTCCGTGTGAATTCGTCAATGTGTGGGAGTGAGGGATGCAGTAAAGAAGGATTAGTGAATCGGAAATGGGATTGCCGTATATCAACAGAAAATCCTGTCGTTTCCATAGAGACGATACTCGATTTAGAAGGAGAAGTCATAGAACCCATAGTATTTCATTCCGACGCAATTTCCGTGTGAATTCGTCAATGAGAGGGATTGAGGGATGCAGTAAAGAAGGATTAGTGGATCGGAAATGTGATTGTCGTATCCCAAAAGAAAATCCTGTCGTTTCCATAGAAACGTTACTCGATTTAGAAGGAAATGTCCTTGAACACATAGTATTTCATAGCGACGCAATTTCCGTGTGAATTCGTCAATGTGTGGGAGTGAGGGATGCAGTAAAGAAGGATTAGTGGATCGGAAATGTGATTGTCGTATCCCAAATGAAAATCCTGTCGTTTCCATAGATACGTTACTCGATTTGGAAGGAAATGCCTTAGAACACATAGTATTTCATAGCTACGCAATTTCCGTGTGAATTCGTCAATGAGTGGGAGTGAGCAATGCAGTAAAGAAGGATTAGTGGATCGGAAATGAGATTGTCGTATCCCAAAAGAAAATCCTGTCGTTTCCATAGAAACGTTACTCGATTTAGAAGGAAATGTCTTAGAATACATAGTATTGCATAGCGACGCAATTTCCGTGTGATTTCGTCAATGTGTGGGAGTGAGGGATGCAATAAAGAAGGATTTGTGGATCGGAAATGAGATTGTCGTATCCCAAAAGAAAATCCTGTCGTTTCCATAGAAACGTTACTCGATTTAGAAGGAGAAGTCACTGAACCCATAGTATTTCATAGCGACGCAATTTCCGTGTGAAATCGTCAATGTGTGGGAGCGAGGGATGCAGTAAAGTAGGATTAGTGGATCGGAAATGTGATTGACGTATCCCAAAAGAAAATCCTGTCGTTTCCATAGAAACGTTACTCGATTTAGAAGGAAATGTCTTAGAACACATAGTATTTCATAGCGACGCAAGTTTTGTGTGATTTCGTCAATGTGTGGGAGTGAGGGATGCAGTAAAGAAGGATTAGTGGATGGGAAATGAGATTTTCGTATCCCAAAAGAATATCCTGACGTTTCCATAGAAACGTTACTCGATTTGGAAGGAAACGTCCTAGAACACATAGTATTTCATTGCGACGCAATTTCCGTGTGAATTCGTCAATGAGTGGGAGTGAGGGATGCAGTAAAGAAGGATTAGTGGATCGGAAATGTGATTGTAGTATCCCAAAAGAATATCCTGACGTTTCCATAGAAACGTTACTCGATTTAGAAGGAAACGTCCTAGAACACATAGTATTTCATTGCGACGCAACTTCCGTGTGAATTCGTCAATGAGTGGGAGTGAGGGATGCAGTAAAGAACGATTAGTGGATCGGAAATGAGATTGTCGGATCCCAAAAGAAAATCCTGTCGTTTTCATATAAACGTTACTCGATTTAGAAGGTATAGTCTTAGAACACATAGTATTTCATAGCGACGCAATTTCTGTGTTAATTCGTCAATGTGAGGGAGCTAGGGATGCAATAAAGAAGGAATAGTTATCGAGAAGGAGATACGACAATCACATTTCCGATCCGCTAATCCTTCTTTATGCATCCCTCACTCCCACATATTGACGAATTCACACGGAAATTGCGTCGCTATGAAATACTATGTGTTTTATGACATTTCTAAGAATCCTGATTTAGAAGGATAAGTCATAGAACCAATAGTATTTCGTAGCGACGCAATTTCCGTGTGAATTCGTCAATGTGTGGGAGTGAGGGATGCAGTAAAGAAGGATTAGTTGATCGGAAATGAGATTGTCGTATCCCAAAAGAAAATCCTATCGTTTCCATAGAAACGTTACTCGATTTAGAAGGAGAAGCCATAGAACCCATAGTATTTCATTGCGACGCAATTTCCGTGTGAATTCGTCAATGAATGGGAGTTAGGGATGCAGTAAAGAAGGATTAGTGGATCGGAAATGAGATTGTCGTATCCCAAAAGAAAATCCTGTCGTTTCCATAGAAACGTTACTCGATTTAGAAGGAAATGTCTTAGAACACATAGTATTTCATAGCGACGCAATTTCCGTGTGAATTCGTCAATGAGTGAGAGTAGGGATGCAGTAAAGAACGATTAGTGGATCGGAAATGAGATTGTCGTATCCCAAAAGAAAATCCTGTCGTTTCCATAGAAACGTTACTCGATTTGGAAGGAAATGTCTCAGAACACATAGTATTTCATAGCGACGCAATTTCCGTGTGAATTCGTCAATGAGTGGGAGTGAGGGATGCAGTAAAGAAGAATTAATGGATCGGAAATGAGATTGTCGTATCCCACAAGAAAATCCTGTCGTTTCCATATAAACGTTACTCGATTTAGAAGGAGAAGTCATAGAACCCATAGTATTTCATTGCGACGCAATTTCCGTGTGAATTCGTCAATGAGTGGGAGTGAGGGATGCAGTAAAGAAGGATTAGTGGATCGGAAATGTGATTGTCGTATCCCAAAAGAAAATCCTGTCGTTTCCATAGGAACGTTACTCGATTTAGAAGGAAATGTCTTAGAACACATAGTATTTCATAGCGACGCAATTTCCGTGTGAATTCGTCAATGAGTGGGAGTGAGGGATGCAGTAAAGAAGGATTAGTGGATCGGAAATGAGATTGTCGTATCCCAAAAGAAAATCCTGTCGTTTCCATAGAAATTTTACTCGATTTAGAAGGAGAAGTCACAGAACCCATAGGATTTCATAGCGACGCAATTTCCGTGTGAATTCGTCAATGAGTGGGAGTTAGGGATGCAGTAAAGAAGGATTAGTGGATCGAAAGTGAGATTGTCGTATCCCAAAAGAAAGTCCTGTCGTTTCCATAGAAACGTTACTCGATTTAGAAGGATATGTCTTAGACCACATAGTATTTCATAGCGACGAAATTTCCGTGTGAATTCGTCAATGTGTGGGAGTGAGGGATGGAGTAAAGAAGGATTAGTGGATCGGAAATGAGATTGTCGTATCCCAAAAGAAATTCCTGTCGTTGCCATAGAAACGTTACTCGATTTAGAAGGAGAAGGCATAGAACCCATAGTATTTCATAGCGAAGCAATTTCCGTGTGAATTCGTCAATGAGTGTGAGTGAGGGATGCAGTAAAGAAGGATTAGTGGGTCGGAGATGAGATTGTCGTATCCCAAAAGAAAATCCAGTCGTTTCCATAGTAACGTTATTCGATTTAGAAGGAGAAGTCATAGAACCCATAGTATTTCATAGCGACGCAATTTCCGTGTGAATTCGTCAATGTGTGGGAGTGAGGGATGCAGTAAAGAAGGATTAGTGGATCGGAAATGAGATTGTCGTATGCCAAAAGAAAATCCTGTCATTTCCATAGAAACGTTACACGATTTAGAAGGAAATGTCTTACAACACATAGTATTTTATAGCGACGCCATTTCCGTGTGAATTCGTCAATGAGTGGGATGAGGGATGCAGTAAAGATGGATTAGTGGATCGGAAATGAGGTTGTCGTATCCCAAAAGAAAATCCTGTCGTTTCCGTAGAAACGTTACTCGATTTAGAAGGAAATGTCTTAGAACACATAGTATATCATAGCGACGCAATTTCCGTGTGAATTCGTCAATGTGTGGGAGTGAGGGATGCTGTAAAGAAGGATTAGTGGATCGGAAATGTGATTGTCGTATCCCAAATGAAAATCCTGTCGTTTCCATAGAAACGTTATTCGATTTAGAAGGAGAAGTCATAAAACCCATAGTATTTCATAGCGACGCAATTTCCGTGTGAATTCGTCGATGTGTGGGAGTGAGGGATGCAGTAAAGAAGGATTAGTGGATCGGAAATGTGAATGTCGTATCCCAAAAGAAAATCTTGTCGTTTCCATAGAAACGTTACTCGATTTAGTAGGAGAAGTCATAGAACCCATAGTATTTCATAGCGACGCAATTTCCGTGTGAGTTCGTCAATGTGTGGGAGTGAGGGATGCAGTAAAGAAGGATTAGTGGAACGGAAATGAGATTGTCGTATCCCAAAAGAAAATCCTGTCGTTTCCATAGAAACGTTACTCGATTTAGAAGGAGAAGTCATAGAACAAATAGTATTTCATAGCGACGTAATTTCCGTGTGCATTCGTCAATGAGTGGGGGTGAGGGATGCAGTAAAGAAGGAATAGTGGATCGGAAATGAGATTGTCGTATCCCAAAAGAAAATCCTGTCGTTTCCATAGAAATTTTACTCGATTTAGAAGGAGAAGTCACAGAACACATAGTATTTCATAGCGACGCAATTTCCGTGTGAATTCGTCAATGAGTGTGAGTGAGGGACGCAGTAAAGAAGGATTAGTGGATCGGAAGTGAGATTGTTGTATCCCAAAAGAAAATCCCTTCGTTTCCATAGAAACGTTACTCGATTTAGAAGGAAATGTCTTAGAACACATAGTATTTCATAGCGACGAAATTTCCGTGTGAATTCGTCAATGTGTGGGAGTGAGGGATGCAGTAAAGAAGGATTAGTCGATCGGAAATGAGATTGTCGTATCCCAAAAGAAAATCCTGTCGTTTCCATAGAAACGTTACTCGATTTAGAAGGAAATGTCTTAGAACCCATAGTATTTCATAGCGACGCAATTTCCGTGAGAATTCGTCAATGTGTGGGAGTGAGGGATGCAGTAAAGAAGGATTAGTGGATCGGAAATGTGATTGTCGTATCCCAAAAGAAAATCCTGTCGTTTCCATAGAAACGTTATTCGATTTAGAAGGAGAAGTCATAAAACACATAGTATTTCATAGCGACGCAATTTCCGTGTGAATTCGTCAATGTGTGGGAGTGAGGGATGCAGTAAAGAAGGATTAGTGGATCGGAAATGTGATTGTCGT
This sequence comes from Schistocerca piceifrons, assembly GCF_021461385.2. Taxonomy (NCBI): domain Eukaryota; kingdom Metazoa; phylum Arthropoda; class Insecta; order Orthoptera; family Acrididae; genus Schistocerca; species Schistocerca piceifrons. The sequence goes on from NW_025728271.1 coordinate 38,107, forward strand.
ATCCCAAAAGAAAATCCTGTCGTTTCCATAGAAACGTTACTCGATTTAGAAGGAGAAGTCATAGAACCCATAGTATTTCATAGCGACGCAATTTCCGTGTGAATTCGTCAATGAGTGGGAGTGAGGGATGCAGTAAAGAAGGATTAGTGGATCGGAAATGAGATTGAGGTATCCCAAAAGAGAATTCTGTCGATTCCATAGATACGTTACTCGATTTAGAAGGAAATGTCTTAGAACACATAGTATTTCATAGCGACGCAATTTCCGTGTGAATTCGTCAATGAGTGGGAGTGAGGGATGCAGTAAAGAAGGATTAGTGGATCGGAAATGAGATTGTCGTATCCCAAAAGAAAATCCTGTCGTTTCCATAGAAACATTACTCGATTTAGAAGGAAATGTCTTAGAACACATAGTATTTCATAGCGACGCCATTTCCGTGTGAATTCGTCAATGAGTGGGAGAGAGGGATGCAGTAAAGATGGATTAGTGGTTCGGAAATGAGATTGTCGTATCCCAAAAGAAAATCCTGTCGTTTCCGTAGAAACGTTGTTCGATATAGAAGGAAATGTCTTAGAAGACATAGTATTTCATAGCGACGCAATTTCCGTGTGAATTCGTCAATGAGTGGGAGTGAGGGATGCAGTAAAGAAGGATTAGTGGATCAGAAATCAGATTGTCGTATCCCAAAAGAAAATCCTGTCGTTTCCATAGAAACGTTACTCGATTTAGTAGGAGAAGTCATAGAACCCATAGTATTTCATAGCGACGCAATTTCCGTGTGCATTCGTCAATGAGTGGGAGTGAGGGATGCAGCAAAGAAGGAATAGTGGTTCGGAAATGAGATTGTCGTATTCCAAAAGAAAATCCTGTCGTTTCCATAGAAACGTTACTCGATTTAGAAGGAGAAGTCATAGAACCCATAGTATTTCATAGCGACGCAATTTCCGTGTGAAGTCGTCAATGAGTGGGAGTGATTGATGCAGTAAGGAAGGATTAGTGGATCGGAAATGAGATTGTCGTATTCCAAAAGAAAATCCTATCGTTTCCATAGAAATGTTACTCGATTTAGAAGGAGAAGTCATAGAACTCATAGTATTTCATAGCGACGCAATTTCCGTGTGAATTCGTCAATGTGTGGGAGTGAGGGATGCAGTGAAGAAGGATTAGTGGATCGGAAATGAGATTGTCGTATCCCAAAAGAAAATCCTGTCTTTTCCGTAGAAACGTTACTCGATTTAGAAGGAAATGTCTCAGAACACATAGTATTTCATAGCGACGCAATTTCCGTGTGAATTCGTCAATGAGTGGGAGTGAGGGATGCAGTAAAGAAGAATTAATGGATCGTAAATGAGATTGTCGTATCCCAAAAGAAAATCCTGTCGTTTCCATAGTAACGTTATTCGATTTAGAAGGAGAAGTCATAGAACACATAGGATTTCATAGCGACGCCATTTCCGTGTGAATTCGTCAATGAGTGGGAGTGAGGGATGCAGTAAAGAAGGATTAGTGGATCGAAAGTGAGATTGTCGTATCCCAAAAGAAAGTCCTGTCGTTTCCATAGAAACGTTACTCGATTTAGAAGGATATGTCTTAGACCACATAGTATTTCATAGCGACGAAATTTCCGTGTGAATTCGTCAATGTGTGGGAGTGAGGGATGCAGTAAAGATGGATTAGTGGATCGGAAATGAGATTGTCGTATCCCAAAAGAAAATCCTGTCGTTGCCATAGAAACGTTACTCGATTTAGAAGGAGAAGTCATAGAACCCATAGTATTTCATAGCGAAGCAATTTCCGTGTGAATTCGTCAATGAGTGTGAGTGAGGGATGCAGTAAAGAAGGATTAGTGGATCGGAGATGAGATTGTCGTATCCCAAAAGAAAATCCAGTCGTTTCCATAGTAACGTTATTCGATTTAGAAGGAGAAGTCATAGAACACATAGTATTTCATAGCGACGCAATTTCCGTGTAAATTCGTCAATGTGTGGGAGTGAGGGATGCAGTAAAGAAGGATTAGTGGATCGGAAATGAGATTGTCGTATGCCAAAAGAAAATCCTGTCATTTCCATAGAAACGTTACACGATTTAGAAGGAAATGTCTTACAACGCATAGTATTTCATAGCGACGCCATTTCCGTGTGAATTCGTCAATGAGTGGGAGTGAGGGATGCAGTAAAGAAGGATTAGTGGATCGGAAATGAGATTGTCGTATCCCAAAAGAAAATCCTGTCGTTTCCGTAGAAACGTTACTCGATTTAGAAGGAAATGTCTTAGAACACATAGTATATCATAGCGACGCAATTTCCGTGTGAATTCGTCAATGTGTGGGAGTGAGGGATGCTGTAAAGAAGGATTAGTGGATCGGAAATGTGATTGTCGTATCCCAAATGAAAATCCTGTCGTTCCCATAGAAACGTTACTCGTTTTAGAAGGAGATGTCATAGAACCCATAGTATTTCATAGCGACGCAATTTCCGTGTGAATTCGTCAATGTGTTGGAGTGAGGGATGCAGTAAAGAAGGATTAGTGGATCGGAAATGTGATTGTCGTATCCCAAAAGAAAATCCTGTCGTTTCCATAGAAATGTTATTCGATTTAGAAGGAGAAGTCATAAAACCAATAGTATTTCATAGCGACGCAATTCCCGTGTGAATTCGTCGATGTGTGGGAGTGAGGGATGCAGTAAAGAAGGATTAGTGGATCGGAAATGTGATTGTCGTATCCCAAAAGAAAATCTTGTCGGTTCCATAGAAACGTTACTCGATTTAGTAGGAGAAGTCATAGAACCCATTGTATTTCATAGCGACGCAATTTCCGTGTGAGTTCGTCAATGTGTGGGAGTAAGAGATGCAGTAAAGAAGGATTAGTGGAACGGAAATGATATTGTCGTATCCCAAAAGAAAATCCTGTCGTTTCCATAGAAACATTACTCGATTTAGAAGGAGAAGTCATAGAACAAATAGTATTTCATAGCGACGCAATTTCCGTGTGCATTCGTCAATGAGTGGGGGTGAGGGATGCAGTAAAGAAGGAATAGTGGATCGGAAATGAGATTGTCGTATCCCAAAAGAAAATCCTGTCGTTTCCATAGAAATTTTACTCGATTTAGAAGGAGAAGTCACAGAACCCATAGTATTTCATAGCGACGCAATTTCCGTGTGAATTCGTCAATGAGTGTGAGTGAGGGACGCAGTAAAGCAGGATTAGTGGATCGGAAGTGAGATTGTTGTATCCCAAAAGAAAATCCCTTCGTTTCCATAGAAACGTTACTCGATTTAGACGGAGAAGTCATAGAACCCATAGTATTTCATAGCGATGCAATTTCCGTGTGATTCGTCAATGAGTGTGAGTGAGGGATGCAGTAAAGAAGGATTAGTGGATCGGAAATGAGATTGTCGTATCCCAAAAGAATATCCTGTCGTTTCCATAGAAACGTTACTCGATATTGAAGGAGAAGTCATAGAACCCATAGTATTTCATAGCGACGCCATTTCCGTGTGAATTCGTCAATGAGTGGGAGTGAGGGATGCAGTAAAGATGGATTAGTGGATCGGAAATGAGATTGTCGTATCCCAAAAGAAAATCCTGTCGTTTCCGTAGAAACGTTACTCGATTTAGAAGGAAATGTCTTAGAACACATAGTATTCCATAGCGACGCAATTTCCGTGTGAATTCGTCAATGTGTGGGAGTGAGGGATGCAGTAAAGAAGGATTAGTGGATCGGAAATGTGATTGTCGTATCCCAAAAGAAAATCCTGTCGTTCCCATAGAAATGTTACTCGTTCTAGAAGGAGATGTCATAGAACCCATAGTATATCATAGCGACGCCATTTCCGTGTGAATTCGTCAATGAGTGGGAGTGAGGGATGCAGTAAAGATGGATTAGTGGATCGGAAATGAGATTGTCGTATCCCAAAAGAAAATCCTGTCGTTTCCGTAGAAACGTTACTCGATTTAGAAGGAAATGTCTTAGAACACATAGTATTCCATAGCGACGCAATTTCCGTGTGAATTCGTCAATGTGTGGGAGTTAGGGATGCAGTAAAGAAGGATTAGTGGATCGGAAATGTGATTGTCGTATCCCAAAAGAAAATCCTGTCGTTCCCATAGAAATGTTACTCGTTCTAGAAGGAGATGTCATAGAACCCATAGTATTTCATAGCGACGCAATTTCCGTGTGAATTCGTCAATGTGTTGGAGTGAGGGATGCAGTAAAGAAGGATTAGTGGATCGGAAATGTGATTGTCGTATCCCAAAAGAAAATCGTGTCGTTTCCATAGAAACGTTATTCGATTTAGAAGGAGAAGTCATAAAACACATAGTATTTCATAGCGACGCAATTTCCGTGTGAATTCGTCAATGTGTGGGAGTGAGGGATGCAGTAAAGAAGGATTAGTGGATCGGAAATGGTATTGTCGTATATCAAAAGAAAATCCTGTCGTTTCCATAGAAACGTTACTCGATTTAGAAGGAGAAGTCATAGAACCCATAGTATTTCATAGCGACGCAATTTCCGTGTGAATTCGTCAATGAGTGTGAGTGAGGGATGCAGTAAAGAAGGATTAGTGGATCGGAAATGAGATTGTCGTATCCCAAAAGAAAATCCAGTCGTTTCCATAGAAACGTTATTTGATTTAGAAGGAGAAATCATAGAACCCATAGTATTTCATAGCGACGCAATTTCCGTGTGAATTCGTCAATGTGTGGGAGTGAGGGATGCAGTAAAGAAGGATTAGTGGATCGGAAATGAGATTGTCGTATCCCAAAAGAAAATCCTGTCATTTCCATAGAAACGTTACACGATTTAGAAGGAAATGTCTTAGAACACATAGTATTTCATAGCGACGCCATTTCCGTGTGAATTCGTCAATGAGTGGGAGAGAGGGATGCAGTAAAGATGGATTAGTGGATCGGAAATGAGATTGTCGTATCCCAAAAGAAAATCCTGTCGTTTCCGTAGAAACGTTGTTCGATATAGAAGGAAATGTCTTAGAAGACATAGTATTTCATAGCGACGCAATTTCCGTGTGAATTCGTCAATGAGTGGGAGTGAGGGATGCAGTAAAGAAGGAATAGTGGATCGGAAATGAGATTGTCGTATTCCAAAAGAAAATCCTGTCGTTTCCATAGAAACGTTACTCGATTTAGAAGGAGAAGTCATAGAACCCATAGTATTTCATAGCGACGCAATTACCGTGTGAAGTCGTCAATGAGTGGGAGTGATTGATGCAGTAAGGAAGGATTAGTGGATCGGAAATGAGATTGTCGTATTCCAAAAGAAAATCCTATCGTTTCCATAGAAATGTTACTCGATTTAGAAGGAGAAGTCATAGAACTCATAGTATTTCATAGCGACGCAATTTCCGTGTGAATTCGTCAATGTGTGGGAGTGAGGGATGCAGTGAAGAAGGATTAGTGGATCGGAAATGAGATTGTCGTATCCCAAAAGAAAATCCTGTCTTTTCCGTAGAAACGTTACTCGATTTAGAAGGAAATGTCTTAGAACACATAGTATTTCATAGTGACGCAATTACCGTGTGAATTCGTCAATGAGTGGGAGTGAGGGATGCAGTAGAGAAGGATTAGTGGATCGGAAATGGGATTGTCGTATCCCAAAAGAAAATCCTGTCGTTTCCATAGAAACATTACTCGATTTAGAAGGAAATGTCTTAGAACACATAGTATTACATAGCGACGCAATTTCCGTGTGAATTCGTCAATGTGTGGGAGTGAGGGATGCAGTAAAGAAGGATTAGTGGATCGGAAATGTGATTGTCGTATCCCAAAAGAAAATCCTGTCATTTCCATAGAAACGTTACACGATTTAGAAGGAAATATCTTAGGACACATAGTATTTCATAGCGACGCCATTTCCGTGTGAATTCGTCAATGAGTGGGAGTGAGGGATGCAGTAAAGATGGATTAGTTGATCGGAAATGAGATTGTCGTATCCCAAAAGAAAATCCTGTCGTTTCCGTAGAAACGTTACTCGATTTAGAAGGAAATGTCTTAGAACACATAGTATTTCATAGCGACGCAATTTCCGTGTGAATTCGTCAATGTGTGGGAGTGAGGGATGCAGTAAAGAAGGATTAGTGGATCGGAAATGTGATTGTCGTATCCCAAGAGAAAATCCTGTCGTTCCCATAGAAACGTTACTCGTTTTGAAGGAGATGTCATAGAACCCATAGTATTTCATAGCGACGCAATTTCCGTGTGAATTCGTCAATGTGTTGGAGTGAGGGATGCAGTAAAGAAGGATTAGTGGATCGGAAATGTGATTGTCGTATCCCAAAAGAAAATCCTGTCGTTTCCATAGATACGTTATTCGATTTAGAAGGAGAAGTCATAAAACACATAGTATTTCATAGCGACGCAATTTCCGTGTGAATTCGTCAATGTGTGGGAGTGAGGGATGCAGTAAAGAAGGATTAGTGGATCGGAAATGTGATTGTCGTATCCCAAAAGAAAATCCTGTCGTTTCCATAGAAACGTTACTCGATTTAGAAGGAGAAGTCATAGAACCCATAGTATTTCATAGCGACGCAATTTCCGTGTGAATTCGTCAACGAGTGTGAGTGAGGGATGCAGTAAAGAACGATTAGTGGATCGGAAATGAGATTGTCGTATCCCAAAAGAAAATCCAGTCGTTTCCATAGAAACGTTATTCGATTTAGAAGGAGAGATCATAGAACCCATAGTATTTCATAGCGACGCAATTTCCGTGTGAATTCGTCAAAGTGTGGGAGTGAGGGATGCAGTAAAGAAGGATTAGTGGATCGGAAATGAGATTGTCGTATCCCAAAAGAAAATCCTGTCATTTCCATAGAAACGTTACACGATTTAGAAGGAAATGTCTTAGAACACATAGTATTTCATAGCGACGCCATTTCCGTGTGAATTCGTCAATGAGTGGGAGTGAGGGATGCAGTAAAGAAGGATTAGTGGATCAGAAATGAGATTGTCGTATCCCAAAAGGAAATCCTGTCGTTTTCATAGAAACGTTACTCGATTTAGTAGGAGAAGTCATAGAACCCATAGTATTTCATAGCGACGCAATTTCCGTGTGAATTCGTCAATGTGTGGGAGTGAGGGATGCAGTAAAGAAGGATTAGTGGATCGGAAATGAGATTGTCGTATCCCAAAAGAAGATCCTGTCGTTTCCATAGAAACGTTACTCGATTTAGAAGGAGAAGTCATAGAACAAATAGTATTTCATAGCGACGCAATTTCCGTGTGCATTCGTCAATGAGTGGGAGTGAGGGATGCAGTAAAGAACGAATAGTGGATCGGAAATGAGATTGTCGTATCCCAAAAGAAAATCGTGTCGTTTCCATAGAAACGTTACTCGATTTAGAAGGAAATGTCTTAGAACACATAGTATTACATAGCGACGCAATTTACGTGTGAATTCTTCAATGTGTGGGAGTGAGGGATGCAGTAAAGAAGGATTAGTGGATCGGAAATGTGTTTGTCGTATCCCAAAAGAAAATGCTGTCGTTTCCATAGAAACGTCACTCGATTTAGAAGGAGAAGTCATAGAACAAATAGTATTTCATAGCGACGCAATTTCCGTGAGAATTCGCCAATGAGTAGGAGTGAGGGATGCAGTAAAGAAGGAATAGTGGATCGGAAATGAGATTGTCGTATCCCAAAAGAAAATCCTATCGTTTCCATAGAAACGTTACTCGATTTACAAGGAGAAGTCATAGAACCCATAGTATTTCATAGCGACGCAATTTCCGTGTGAATTTTAAATGAGTGGGAGTGAGGGATGCAGTAAAGAAGGATTAGTGGATCGGAAATGAGATTGTCGTATCCCAAAAGAAAATCCTGTCGTTTCCATAGAAACGTTACTCGATTTAGAAGGAAATGTCTTAGAACACATAGTATTTCATAGCGACGAAATTTCCGTGTGAATTCGTCAATGTGTGAGTGAGGGATGCAGTAAAGAAGGATTAGTCGATCGGAAATGAGATTGTCGTATCACAAAAGAAAATCCTGTCGTATCCATAGAAACGTTACTCGATTTAGAAGGAGAAGTCATAGAACCCATAGCATTTCATAGCGACGCAATTTCCGTGTGAATTCGTCAATGAGTGTGAGTGAGGGATGCAGTAAAGAAGGATTAGTGGATCGGAAATGAGATTGTCGTATCCCAAAAGAAAATCCAATCGTTTCCATAGAAACGTTATTCGATTTAGAAGGAGAAGTCATAGAACCCATAGTATTTCATAGCGACGCAATTTCCGTGTGAATTCGTAAATGAGTGGGAGTGAGGGATGCAGTAAAGAAGGATTAGTGGATCGGAAATGAGATTGTCGTATCCCAAAAGAAAATCCTGTCATTTCCATAGAAACGTTACACGATTTAGAAGGAAATGTCTTAGAACACATAGTATTTCATAGCGACGCCATTTCCGTGTGAATTCGTCAATGAGTGGGAGTGAGGGATGCAGTAAAGATGGATTAGTGGATCGGAAATGAGATTGTCGTATCCCAAAAGAAAATCCTGTCGTTTCCGTAGAAACGTTACTCGATTTAGAAGGAAATGTCTTAGAACACATAGTATTTCATAGCGACGCAATTTCCGTGTGAATTCGTCAATGTGTGGGAGTGAGGGATGCAGTAAAGAAGGATTAGTGGATCGGAAATGTGATTGTCGTATCCCAAAAGAAATTCCTGTAGTTCCCATAGAAACGTTACTCGTTTTGGAATGAGATGTCATAGAACCCATAGTATTTTAAAGCGACGCAATTTCCGTGTGAACTCGTCAATGTGTTGGAGTGAGGGATGCAGTAAAGAAGGATTAGTGCATCGGAAATGTGATTGTCGTATCCCAAAAGAAAATCCTGTCGTTTCCATAGAAACGTTATTCGATTTAGAAGGAGAGGTCATAAAACCCATAGTATTTCATAGCGACGCAATTTCCGTGTGAATTCGTCAATGTGTGAGAGTGAGGGATGCAGTAAAGAAGGATTAGTGGATCGGAAATGTGATTGTCGTATCCCAAAAGAAAATCCTGTAGTTCCCATAGAAACGTTACTCGTTTTGGAATGAGATGTCATAGAACCCATAGTATTTTAAAGCGACGAAATTTCCGTGTGAATTCGTCAATGTGTTGGAGTGAGGGATGCAGTAAAGAAGGATTAGTGAATCGGAAATGTGATTGTCGTATCCCAAAAGAAAATCCAGTCGTTTCCATAGAAACGTTATTCGATATTGAAGGAGAAGTCATAGAACCCATAGTATTTCATAGCGACGCCATTTCCGTGTGAATTCGTCAATGAGTGGGAGTGAGGGATGCAGTAAAGATGGATTAGTGGATCGGAAAGGAGAAGTCATAGAACCCATAGTATTTCATAGCGACGCAATTTCTGTGTTAATTCGTCAATGTGAGGGAGCTAGGGATGCAGTAAAGAAGGATTAGTGGATCGGTAATGTGATTGTCGTATCCCAAAAGAAAATCCTGTCGTTTCCATAGAAACGTTACTCGATTTAGAAGGCGAAGTCATAGAACCCATAGTATTTCATAGCGACGCAATTTCCGTGTGAATTCGTCAAAGAGTGTGAGTGAGGGATGCAGTAAAGAAGGATTAGTGGATCGGAAATGTGATTGTCGTATCCCAAAAGAAAATCCTGTCGTTTCCATAGAAACGTTACTCGATTTAGAAGGAGAAGTCATAGAACAAATAGTATTTCATTGCGACGCAATTTCCGTGTGCATTCGTCAATGAGTGGGGGTGAGGGATGCAGTAAAGAAGGAATAGTGGATCGGAAATGAGATTGTCGTATCCCAAAAGAAAATTTTGTCGTTTCCATAGAAATTTTACTCGATTTAGAAGGAGAAGTCACAGAACCCATAGTATTTCATAGCGACGAAATTTTCGTGTGAATTCGTTTAAATGTGTTAGTGAGGGATGCAGTAAAGAAGGATTAGTGGATCGGAAATGTGATTGTCGTATCCCAAAAGAAAATCCTGTCGTTCCCATAGAAACGTTACTCGTTTTAGAAGGAGATGTCATAGAACCCATAGTATTTCATAGCGACGCAATTTCCGTGTGAATTCGTCAATGTGTTGGAGTGAGGAATGCAGTAAAGAAGGATTAGTGGATCGGAACTGTGATTGTCGTATCCCAAAGGATATCCTTTCGTTTCCATAGAAACGTTATTCGATTTAGAAGGAGAAGTCATAAAACACATAGTATTTCATAGCGACGCAATTTCCGTGTGAATTCGTCAATGTGTGGGAGTGAGGGATGCAGTAAAGAAGGATTAGTGGATCGGAAATGTGATTGTCGTATCCTAAAAGAAAATCCTGTCGTTTCCATAGAAACGTTACTCGATTTAGAAGGAGAAGTCATAGAACCCATAGTAATTCATAGCGACGCAATTTCCGTGTGAATCCGTCAATGAGTGGGAGAGAGGGATGCAGTAAAGAAGGATTAGTGGATCGGAAATGAGATTGTCGTATCCCAAAAGAAAATCCAGTCATTTCCATAGAAACGTTATTCGATTTAGAAGGAGAAATCATAGAACCCATAGTATTTCATAGCGACGCAATTTACGTGTGAATTCGACAATGTGTGGGAGTGAGGGATGCAGTAAAGAAGGATTAGTGGATCAGAAATGAGATTGTCGTATCCCAAAAGAAAATCCTGTCATTTCCATAGAAACGTTACACGATTTAGAAGGAAATGTCTTAGAACACATAGTATTTCATAGCGACGTCATTTCCGTGTGAATTCGTCAATGAGTGGGAGTGAGGGGTTGCAGTAAAGATGGATTAGTGGATCGGAAATGAGATTGTCGTATCCCAAAAGAAAATCCTGTCGTTTCCGTAGAAACGTTGTTCGATATAGAAGGAAATGTCTTAGAAGACATAGCATTTCATAGCGATGCAATTTCCGTGTGAATTCGTCAAAGAGTGTGAGTGAGGGATGCAGTAAAGAAGGATTAGTGGATCGGAAATGAGATTGTCGTATCCCAAAAGAAAATCCAGTCGTTTCCATAGAAACGTTATTCGATTTAGAAGGAGAAGTCATAGAACCCATAGTATTTCATAGCGACGCAATTTCCGTGTGAATTCGTCAATGTGTAGGGGTGAGGGATGCAGTAAAGAAGGATTAGTGGATCGGAAATGTGATTGTCGTATCCCAAAAGAAATTCCTGTCGTTTCCATAGAAACGTTTTTCTATTTAGAAGGAGAAGTCATAAAACCCATAGTATTTCATAGCGACGCAATTTCCGTGTGAATTCGTCAATGTGTGGGAGTGAGGGATGCAGTAAAATAGGATTAGTGGATCGGAAATGTGATTGTCGTATCCCAAAAGAAAATCCTGTCGTTTCCATAGAAACGTTACTCGATTTAGAAGGAGAAGTCATAGAACACATAGTATTTCATAGCGACGCAATTTCCGTGTGAATTCGTCAAAGAGTGTGAGTGAGGGATGCAGTAAAGAAGGATTAGTGGATCGGAAATGAGATTGTCGTATCCCAAAAGAAAATCCAGTCGTTTTCATAGAAACGTTATTCGATTTAGAAGGAGAAGTCATAGAACCCATAGTATTTCATAGCGACGCAATTTCCGTGTGAATTCGTCAATGTGTGGGAGTGAGGGATGCAGTAAAGAAGGATTAGTGGATCGGAAATGAGATTGTCGTATCCCAAAAGAAAATCCGGTCATTTCCATAGAAACGTTACACGATTTAGAAGGAAATGTCTTAGAACACATAGTATTTCATAGCGACGCCATTTCCGTGTGAATTCGTCAATGAGTGGGAGTGAGGGATGCAGTAAAGATGGATTGGTGGATCGGAAATTAGATTGTCGTATCCCAAAGGAAAATCCTGTCGTTTCCGTAGAAACTTTGTTCGATTTAGAAGGAAATGTCTTAGAACACATAGTATTTCATAGCGACACAATTTCCGTGTGAATTCGTCAATGAGTGGGAGTGAGGGAGGCAGTAAAGAAGGATCAGTGGATCAGAAATGAGATTGTCGTATCAGAAAAGAAAATCCTATCGTTTCCATAGAAACGTTGCTCGATTTAGTAGGAGAAGTCATAGAACCCATAGTATTTCATAGCGACGCAATTTCCGTGTGAGTTCGTCAATGTGTGGGAGTGAGGGATGCAGTAAAGAAGGACTAGTGGATCGGAAATGAGATTGTCGTATCCCAAAAGAAAATCCTGTCGTTTCCATAGAAACGTTACTCGATTTAGAAGGAGAAGTCATAGAACAAATAGTATTTCATAGCGACGCAATTTCCGTGTGCATTCGTCAATGAGTAGGGGTGAGGGATGCAGTGTAGAAGGAATAGTGGATCGGAAATGAGATTGTCGTATCCCAAAAGAAAATCCTGTCGTTTCCATAGAAATTTTACTCGATTTAGAAGGAGAAATCACAGAACCCATAGTATTTCATAGCGACGAAATTTCCGTGTGAATTCGTCAATTTCTGGGAGTGAGGGATGCAGTAAAGAAGGATTAGTGGATCGGAAATGTGATTGTCGTATCCCAAAAGAAAATCTTGTCGTTCCCATAGAAACGTTACTCGTTTTAGAAGGAGATGTCATAGAACCCATAGTATTTCATAGCGACGCAATATCCGTGTGAATTCGTCAATGTGTTGGAGTGAGGAATGCAGTAAAGAAGGATTAGTGGATCGGAAATGTGATTGTCGTATCCCAAAGGAAATCCTGTCGTTTCCATAGAAACGTTATTCGATTCAGAAGGAGAAGTCATAAAACACATAGTTATTCATAGCGATGCAATTTCCGTGTGAATTCGTTAGTGTGTGGGAGTGAGGGATGCAGTAAAGAAGGATTAGTGGATCGGAAATGTGATTGTCGTATCCCAAAAGATAATCCAGTCGTTTCCATAGAAACGTTACTCGATTTAGAAGGAGAAATCATAGAACCCATAGTATTTCATAGCGACGCAATTTCCGTGTGAATTCGTCAATGAGTGGGAGTGAGGGATGCAGTAAAGAAGGATTAGTGGATCGGAAATGTGATTGCTGTATCCCAAAAGAAAATCCTGTCGTTTCCATAGAAACGTTACTCGATTTAGAAGGAGAAGTCATAGAACCCATAGTATTTCATAGCGACGCAATTTCCGTGTGAATTCGTCAATGAGTGTGAGTGAGGGATGCAGTAAAGAAGGATTAGTGGATCGAATATGAGATTGTCGTATCCCAAAAGAAAATCCAGTCGTTTCCATAGAAACGTTATTCGATTTAGAAGGAGAAGTCATAGAACCCATAGTATTTCATAGCGACGCAATTTCCGTGTGAATGCGTCAATGTGTGGGAGTGAGGGATGCAGTAAAGAAGGATTAGTGGATCGGAAATGAGATTGTCGTATCCCAAAAGAAAATCCTGTCATTTCCATAGAAACGTTGCACGATTTAGAAGGAAATGTCTTAGAACACATAGTATTTCATAGCGACGCCATTTCCGTGTGAATTTGTCAATGAGTGGGAGTGAGGGATGCAGTAAAGATGGATTAGTGGATCGGAAAGGAGAAGTCATAGAACCCATAGTATTTCATAGCGACGCAATTTCTGTGTTAATTCGTCAATTTGAGGGAGCTAGGGATGCAGTAAAGAAGGATTAGTGGATCGGAAATGTGATTGTCGTATCCCAAAAGAAAATCCTGTCGTTTCCATAGAAACGTTACTCGATTTAGAAGGAGAAGTCATAGAACCCATAGTATTTCATAGCGACGCAATTTCCGTGTGAATTCGTCAAAGAGTGTGAGTGAGGGATGCAGTAAAGAAGGATTAGTGGATCGGAAATGTGATTGTCGTATCCCAAAAGAAAATCTTGTCGTTTCCATAGAAACGTTACTCGATTTAGAAGGAGAAGTCATAGAACAAATAGTATTTCATTGCGACGCAATTTCCGTGTGCATTCGTCAATGAGTGGGGGTGAGGGATGCAGTAAAGAAGGAATAGTGGATCGGAAATGAGATTGTCGTATCCCAAAAGAAAATTTTGTCGTTTCCATAGAAATTTTACTCGATTTAGAAGGAGAAGTCACAGAACCCATAGTATTTCATAGCGACGACATTTCCGTGTGAATTCGTTTAAATGTGTTAGTGAGGGATGCAGTAAAGAAGGATTAGTGGATCGGAAATGTGATTGTCGTATCCCAGAAGAAAATCCTGTCGTTCCCATAGAAACGTTACTCGTTTTAGAAGGAGATGTCATAGAACCCATAGTATTTCATAGCGACGCAATTTCCGTGTGAATTCGTCAATGTGTTGGAGTGAGGAATGCAGTAAAGAAGGATTAGTGGATCGGAAATGTGATTGTCGTATCCCAAAGGAAATCCTTTCGTTTCCATAGAAACGTTATTCGATTTAGAAGGAGAAGTCATAAAACACATAGTATTTCATAGCGACGCAATTTCCGTGTGAATTCGTCAATGTGTGGGAGTGAGGGATGCAGTAAAGAAGGATTAGTGGATCGGAAATGTGATTGTCGTATCCTAAAAGAAAATCCTGTCGTTTCCATTGAAACGTTACTCGATTTAGAAGGAGAAGTCATAGAACCCATAGTAATTCATAGCGACGCAATTTCCGTGTGAATTCGTCATTGAGTGGGAGAGAGGGATGCAGTAAAGAAGGATTAGTGGATCGGAAATGAGATTGTCGTATCCCAAAAGAAAATCCAGTCGTTTCCATAGAAACGTTATTCGATTTAGAAGGAGAAATCATAGAACCCATAGTATTTCATAGCGACGCAATTTCCGTGTGAATTCGACAATGTGTGGGAGTGAGGGATGCAGTAAAGAAGGATTAGTGGATCGGAAATGAGATTGTCGTATCCCAAAAGAAAATCCTGTCGTTTCCGTAGAAACGTTGTTCGATATAGAAGGAAATGTCTTAGAAGACATAGTATTTCATAGCGACGCAATTTCCGTGTGAATTCGTCAATGAGTGGGAGTGAGGGATGCAGTAAACAAGGATTAGCGGAACAGAAATGAGATTGTCGTATCCCAAAAGAAAATCCTGTCGTTTCCATAGAAACGTTACTCGATTTAGTAGGAGAAGTCATAGAACCCATAGTATTTCATAGCGACGCAATTTCCGTGTGAATGCGTCAATGTGTGGGAGTGAGGGATGCAGTAAAGGAGGATTAGTGGATCGGAAATGAGATTGTCATATCCCAAAAGAAAATCCTGTCGTTTCCATAGAAACGTTACTCGATTTAGAAAGAGAAGTCATAGAACCCATAGTATTTCATAGCGACGCAATTTCCGTGTGAATTCGTCAATGAGTGGGAGTGATTGATGCAGTAAGGAAGGATTAGTGGATCGGAAATGAGATTGTCGTATCCCAAAAGAAAATCCTATCGTTTCAATAGAAATGTTACTCGATTTAGAAGGAGAAGTCATAGAACTCATAGTATTTCATAGCGACGCAATTTCCGTGTGAATTCGTCAATGTGTGGGAGTGAGGGAGGCAGTAAAGAAGGATTAGTGGATCGGAAATGAGATTGTCGTATCCCAAAAGAAAATCCTGTCTTTTCCGTAGAAACGTTACTCGATTTAGAAGGAAATGTCTTAGAACACATAGTATTTCATAGTGACGCAATTACCGTGTGAATTCGTCAATGAGTGGGAGAGAGGGATGCAGTAGAGAAGGATTAGTGGATCGGAAATGAGATTGTCGTATCCCAAAAGAAAATCCTGTCGTTTCCATAGAAACATTACTCGATTTAGAAGGAAATGTCTTAGAACACATAGTATTACATAGCGACGCAATTTCCGTGTGAATTCGTCAATGTGTGGGAGTGAGGGATGCAGTAAAGAAGGATTAGTGGATCGGAAATGAGATTGTCGTATCCCAAAAGAAAATCCTGTCTTTTCCGTAGAAACGTTACTCGATCTAGAAGGAAATGTCTTAGAACACATAGTATTTCATAGTGACGCAATTACCGTGTGAATTCGTCAATGAGTGGGAGAGAGGGATGCAGTAGAGAAGGATTAGTGGATTGGAAATGAGATTGTCGTATCCCAAAAGAAAATCCTGTCGTTTCCATAGAAATTTTACTCGATTTAGAAGGAGAAATCACAGAACCCATAGTATTTCATAGCGACGAAATTTCCGTGTGAATTCGTCAATTTCTGGGAGTGAGGGATGCAGTAAAGAAGGATTAGTGGATCGGAAATGTGATTGTCGTATCCCAAAAGAAAATCTTGTCGTTCCCATAGAAACGTTACTCGTTTTAGAAGGAGATGTCATAGAACCCATAGTATTTCATAGCGACGCAATATCCGTGTGAATTCGTCAATGTGTTGGAGTGAGGAATGCAGTAAAGAAGGATTAGTGGATCGGAAATGTGATTGTCGTATCCCAAAGGAAATCCTGTCGTTTCCATAGAAACGTTATTCGATTTAGAAGGAGAAGTCATAAAACACATAGTTTTTCATAGCGACGCAATTTCCGTGTGAATTCGTCAGTGTGTGGGAGTGAGGGATGCAGTAAAGAAGGATTAGTAGATCGGAAATGTGATTGTCGTATCCCAAAAGAAAATCCTGTCGTTTCCATAGAAACGTTACTCGATTTAGAAGGAGAAATCATAGAACCCATAGTATTTCATAGCGACGCAATTTCCGTGTAAATTCGTCAATGAGTGGGAGTGAGGGATGCAATAAAGAAGGATTAGTGGATCGGAAATGAGATTGTCGTATCCCAAAAGAAAATCCTGTCGTTTCCGTAGAAACGTTGTACGATATAGAAGGAAATGTCTTAGAAGACATAGTATTTCATAGCGACGCAATTTCCGTGTGAATTCGTCAATGAGTGGGAGTGAGGGATGCAGTAAAGAAGGATTAGCGGAACAGAAATGAGATTGTCGTATCCCAAAAGAAAATCCTGTCGTTTCCATAGAAACGTTACTCGATTTAGTAGGAGAAGTCATAGAACCCATAGTATTTCATAGCGACGCAATTTCCGTGTGAATTCGTCAATGTGTGGGAGTGAGGGATGCAGTAAAGAAGGATTAGTGGATCGGAAATGAGATTGTCGTATCCCAAAAGAAAATCCTGTCGTTTCCATAGAAACGTTACTCGATTTAGAAGGAGAAGTCATAGAACCCATAGTATTTCATAGCGCCGCAATTTCCGTGTGAATTCGTCAATGAGTGGGAGTGATTGATGCAGTAAGGAAGGATTAGTGGATCGGAAATGAGATTGTCGTATCCCAAAAGAAAATCCTATCGTTTCCATAGAAATGTTACTCGATTTAGATGGAGAAGTCATAGAACTCATAGTATTTCATAGCGACGCAATTTCCGTGTGAATTCGTCAATGTGTGGGAGTGAGGGATGCAGTAAAGAAGGATTAGTGGATCGGAAATGAGATTGTCGTATCCCAAAAGAAAATCCTGTCTTTTCCGTAGAAACGTTACTCGATTTAGAAGGAAATGTCTTAGAACACATAGTATTTCATAGTGACGCAATTACCGTGTGAATTCGTCAATGAGTGGGAGAGAGGGATGCAGTAGAGAAGGATTAGTGGATCGGAAATGAGATTGTCGTATCCCAAAAGAAAATCCTGTCGTTTCCATAGAAACATTACTCGATTTAGAAGGAAATGTCTTAGAACACATAGTATTACATAGCGACGCAATTTCCGTGTGACTTCGTCAATGTGTGGGAGTGAGGGATGCAGTAAAGAAGGATTAGTGGATCGGAAATGTGATTGTCGTATCCCAAAAGAAAATCCCGCCGTTTCCATAGAAACGTTACTCGATTTAGAAGGAGAAGTCATAGAACAAATGGTATTTCATACCGACGCAATTTCCGTGTGAATTGGCCAATGAGTAGGAGTGAGGGATGCAGTAAAGAAGGAATAGTGGATCGGAAATGAGTTTGTCGTATCCTAAAACAAAATCCTGTCGTTTCCATAGAAACGTTACTCGATTTAGAAGGAGAAGTCATAGAACCCATAGTATTTCATATCGGCGCAATTTCCGTGTGAATTCGTAAATGAGTGGGAGTGAGGGATGCAGTAAAGAAGGATTAGTGGATCGGAAATGAGATTGTCGTATCACATTTCCGATCCACTAATCCTTCTTTACTGCATCCCTTACTCCCACATATTGACGAATTCACACGGAAATTGCGTCGCTATGAAGTACTATGTGTTTTAAGACATTTCTAAGAATCCTGATTTAGAAGGATAAGTAATAGAACCAATAGTATTTCATAGCGACGCAATTTCCGTGTGAATTCGTCAATGTGTGGGAGTGAGGGATGCAGTAAAGAAGGATTAGTTGATCGGAAATGAGATTGTCGTATCCCAAAAGAAAATCCTGTCGTTTCCATAGAAACGTTACTCGATTTAGAAGGAAATGTCTTAGAACACATAGTATTTCATAGCGACGCAATTTCCGTGTGAATTCGCAATGTGTGGGAGTGAGGGATGCAGTAAAGAAGGATTAGTGGATCGGAAATGTGATTGTCGTATCCCAATAGAAAATCCTGTCGTTTCCATAGAAACGTTACTCGATTTAGAAGGAAATGTCTTAGAACACATAGTATTTCATAGCGACGCAATTTCCGTGTGAATTCATCAATGAGTGGGAGTGAGGGATGCAGTAAAGAAGGATTAGTGGATCGGAAATGTGATTGTCGTATCCCAAAAGAAAATCCTGTCGTTTCCATAGAAATGATACTCGATTTAGAAGGAGAAGTCATAGAACCCATAGTATTTCCTTGCGACGCAATTTCCGTGTGAATTTGTCAATGAGTGGGAGTGAGGGATGCAGTAAAGAAGGATTAGTGAATCGGAAATGTGATTGTCGTATCCCAAAAGAAAATCCTGTCGTTTCCATAGAAACGTTACTCGATTTAGAAGGAAATGTCTCAGAACACATAGTATTTCATAGCGACGCAATTTCCGTGTGAATTCGTCAATGAGTGGGAGTGAGGGATGCAGTAAAAAAAGGATTAGTGGATCGGAACTGAGATTGTCGTATCCCAAAAGAACATCCTGTCGTTTCCATAGAAACGTTACTCGATTTAGTAGGAGAAGTCATAGAACCCATAGTATTTCATAGCGACGCAATTTCCGTGTGAATTCGTCAATGTGTGGGAGTGAATGATGCAGTAAAGAAGGATTAGTGGATCGGAAATGAGATTGTCGTATCCCAAAAGAAAATCCTGTCGTTTCCATAGAAACGTTACTCGATTTACAAGGAGAAGCCATAGAACAAATAGTACTTCATAGCGACGCAATTTCCGTGTGCATTCGTCAATGAGTGGGAGTGAGGGATGCAGTAGAGAAGGAATAGTGGATCGGAAATGAGATTGTCGTATCCCAAAAGAAAATCCTGTCGTTTCCATAGAAACGTTACTCGATTTAGAAGGAAATGTCTTAGAACACATAGTATTTCATAGCGACGCAATTTCCGTGTGAATTCGCAATGTGTGGGAGTGAGGGATGCAGTAAAGAAGGATTAGTGGATCCGAAATGTGATTGTCGTATCCCAAAAGAAAATGCTGTCGTCTCCATAGAAACGTTACTCGATTTAGAAGGAAATGTCTTAGAACACATAGTATTTCATAGCGACGCAATTTCCGTGTGAATTCGCAATGTGTGGGAGTGAGGGATGCAGTAAAGAAGGATTAGTGGATCCGAAATGTGATTGTCGTATCCCAAAAGAAAATGCTGTCGTCTCCATAGAAACGTTACTCGATTTAGAAGGAAATGTCTTAGAACACATAGTATATCATAGTGACGCAATTTCCGTGTGAATTCGTCAATGAGTGGGAGTGAGGGATGCAGTAAAGAAGGATTAGTGGATCGGAAATGTGATTGTCGTATCCCAAAAGAAAATCCTGTCGTTTCCATAGAAATGATACTCGATTTAGAAGGAGAAGTCATAGAACCCATAGTATTTCATTGCGACGCAATTTCCGTGTGAATTTGTCAATGAGTGGGAGTGAGGGATGCAGTAAAGAAGGATTAGTGGATCGGAAATGTGATTGTCGTATCCCAAAAGAAAATCCTGTCGTATCCATAGAAACGTTACTCGATTTAGAAGGAAATGTCTCAGAACACATAGTATTTCATAGCGACGCAATTTCTGTGTGAATTCGTCAATGAGTGGGAGTGAGGGATGCAGTAAAAAAAGGATTAGTGGATCGGAACTGAGATTGTCGTATCCCAAAAGAAAATCCTGTCGTTTCCATAGAAACGTTACTCGATTTAGTAGGAGAAGTCATAGAACCCATAGTATATCATAGCGATGCAATTTCCGTGTGAATTCGTCAATGTGTGGGAGTGAGGGATGCAGTAAAGAAGGATTAGTGGATCGGAAATGAGATTGTCGTATCCGAAAAGAAAATCCTGTCGTTTCCATAGAAACGTTACTCGATTTACAAGGAGAAGCCATAGAACAAATAGTATTTCATAGCGACGCAATTTCCGTGTGCAGTCGTCAATGAGTGGGAGTGAGGGATGCAGTAGAGAAGGAATAGTGGATCGGAAATGAGATTGTCGTATCCCAAAAAAAAATCCTGTCGTTTCCATAGAAACGTTACTCGATTTAGAAGGAGAAGTCATAGAACCCATAGTATTTCATAGCGACGCAATTTCCGTGTGAATTCGTCAATGAGTGGGAGTGATTGATGCAGTAAGGAAGGATTAGTGGATCGGAAATGAGATTGTCGTATCCCAAAAGAAAATCCTATAGTTTCCATAGAAATGTTACTCGATTAAGAAGGAGAAGTCATAGAACTCATAGTATTTCATAGCGACGCAATTTCCGTGTGAATTCGTCAATGTGTGGGAGTGAGGGATGCAGTAAATAAGGATTAGTGGATCGGAAATGAGATTGTCGTATCCCAAAAGAATATCCAGTCGTTTCCATAGAAACGTTACTCGATTTAGAAGGAGAAGTCATAGAACAAATAGTATTTCATAGCGACGCAATTTCCGTGTGCATTCGTCAATGAGTGGCAGTGAGGGATGCAGTAAAGAAGGAATAGTGGATCGGAAATGAGATTGTCGTATCCCAAAAGAATATCCTGTCGTTCAGATAGAAACGTTACTCGATTTAGAAGGAGAAGTCATAGAACCCATAGTATTTCATAGCGACGCAATTTCCGTGTGAATTCGTCAATGAGTGGGAGTGATTGATGAAGTAAGGAAGGATTAGTGGATCGGAAATGAGATTGTCGTATCCCAAAAGAAAATCCTGTCTTTTCCGTAGAAACGTTACTCGATTTAGATGGAAATGTCTTAGAACACACTGTATTTCATAGCGACGCAATTTCCGTGTGAATTCGTCAATGTGTGGGAGTGAGGGATGCAGTAAAAAAGGATTAGTGGATCGGAAATGTGATTGTCATATCCCAAAAGAAAATCCTGTGTTTTCCGTAGAAACGTTACTCGATTTAGAAGGAAATGTCTTAGAACACATAGTATTTCTTAGCGTCGCAATTTCCGTGTGAATTCGTCAATGTGTGGGAGTGAGGGATGCAGTAAAGTGGGATTAGTGGATCGGAAAAGAGATTGTCGTATCCCAAAAGAAAATCCTGTCGTTTCATAAGAAGCGATACTCGATTTCGAAGGAGAAGTCATAGAACCCATAGGATTTCATAGCGACGCAATTTCCGTGTGAATTCGTCAATGAGTGGGAGTGAGGGATGCAGTAAAGAAGGATTAGTGCATCGAGAAGGAGATACTCGTATCGCAAAAGAAAAGCCAGTCGTTTCATAAGAAGCGATACTCGATTTAGAAGGAGAAGTCATAGAACACATAGTATTTCATTGCGACGCAATTTCCGTGTGAATTCGTCAATGTGTGGGAGTGAGGGATGCAGTAAACAAGGTTTAGTGGATCGGAAATTAGATTGTCGTATCCCAAAAGAAAATCCTGTCGTTTCCATGGAAACGTTACTCGATTCGGAAGGATATGACTTAGAACACATAGTATTTCATAGCGACGCAATTTCCATGTGAATTCGTCAATGAGTGGGAGTGAGGGTTGCAGTAAAGAAGGATTAGTGGATCGGAAATGAGATTGTCGTATCCCAAAAGAAAATCCTTTCGTTTCCATAGAAACGTTACTCGATTTAGAAGGAGAAGTCATAGAACGCATAGTATTTCATAGCGACGTATTTTCCGTGTGAATTCGTCAATGTGTGGGAGTGAGGGATGCAGTGAAGAAGGATTAGTGGATCGGAAATGAGATTGTCGTATCCCAAAAGAAAATCCTGTCGTTTCCATAGAAACGTTACTCGACTTAGAAGGAGAAGTCATAGAATCCGTAGTATTTCATAGCGACGCAATTTCCGTGTGAATTCGTCAATGAGTCGGAGAGAGGGATGCAGTAACGAAGGATTAGTGGATCGGAAATGAGATTGTTGTATCCCAAAAGAGAATCCTGTCGTTTCCATAGAAACGTTACTCGATTTAGAAGGAAATGTCTTAGAACACATAGTATTTCATAGCGACGCAATTTCCGTGTGAATTCGTCAATGTGTGGGAGTGAGGGATGCAGTAAAGAACGATTAGTGGATCGGAAATGAGATTGTCGTATCCCAAAAGAAAATCCTGTCGTTTCCATAGAAACGTTACTCGATTTAGAAGGAGAAGTCATAGAACCCATAGTATTTCACAGCGACGCAATTTCCGTGTGAATTCGTCAATGTGTGGGAGTGGGGGACGCAGTAAAGAAGGATTAGGGGAAGGAAATGAGATTGTCGTATCCCAAAAGAAAATCCTGTCGATTCCATAGAAACGTTACCCGATTTAGAAGGAAATGTCTTAGAACACATAGTACTTTATAGCGACGTAATTTCCGTCTGAATTCGTCAATGAGTGGGAGAGAGGGATGCAGTAAACAAGGATTAGTTGATCGGAAATGTGATTGTCGTATCCCAAAAGAAAATCGTGTCGTTTCCATAGAAACGTTACTCGATTCAGAGGGAAACGTCTTAGAACACATACTATTTCATAGCGACGCAATTTCCGTGTGAATTCGTTAATGTGTGGGAGTGAGGGATGCAGTAAAGTAGGATTAGTGGATCGGAAATGTGATTGTCGTATCCCAAAAGAAAATCCTGTCGTTTCCAAAGAAACGTTACGCGATTTAGAAGGAAATGTCGTAGAACACATAGTATTTCATAGCGACGCAATTCCCGTGTGAATTCGTCAATGTGTGGGAGTGAGGGATGCAGTAAAGAAGGATTAGTGGATCGGAAATGTGATTGTCGTATCCCAAAAGAAAATCCTGTCGTTTCCATAGAAACGTTACTCGATTTAGAAGGAAATGTCTTATAACACATAGTATTTCATAGCGACGCAATTTCCGTGTGAATTCATCAATGTGTGGGAGTGAGGGATGCAGTAAAGATGGATTAGTGGATCGGAAAGGAGATTGTCGTATCCCAAAAGAAAATCCTGTCGTTTCCATAGAAACGTTACTCGATTTAGAAGGAAATGTCTTAGAACACACAATATTTTATAGCGACGCAATTTCCGTGTGAATTCGTCAATGTGTGGGAGTGAGGGATGCAGTAAAGAAGGATTAGTGGATCGGAAATGAGATTGTCGTATCCCAAAAGAAAATCCCGTCGTTTCCATAGAAACGTTACTCGATTTAGAAGGAAATGTCTTAGAACACATAGTATTTCATAGCGACGAAATTTCCGTGTGAACTCGTCAATGTGTGGGAGTGAGGGATGCAGCAAAGAAAGATTAGTGGATCGGAAATGTGATTGTCGTATCCCAAAAGAAAATCCTGTCGTTCCCGTAGAAACGTTACTCGTTTTAGAAGGAGATGTCATAGAACCCATAGTATTTCATAGCGACGCAATTTCCGTGTGAATTCGTCAATGTGTTGGAGTGAGGGATGCAGTAAAGAAGGATTAGTGGATCGGAAATGTGATCGTCGTATCCCAAAAGAAAATCCTGTTGTTTCCATAGAAATGTTATTCGATTTAGAAGGAGAAGTCATAAAACCCATAGTATTTCATAGCGACTCAATGTCCGTGTGAATTCGTCAATGTGTGTGAGTGAGGGATGCAGTAAAGAAGGATTAGTGGTTCGGAAATTAGATTGTCGTATCCCAAAAGAAAATCCTGTCGTTTCCATAGAAACGTTACTCGATTCGGAAGGATATGTCTTAGAACACATAGTATTTCATAGCGACGCAATTTCCATGTGAATTCGTCAATGAGTGGGAGTGAGGGATGCAGTAAAGAAGGATTAGTGGATCGGAAATGAGATTGTCGTATCCCAAAAGAAAATCCTGTCGTTTCCATTGAAACGTTACTCGATTTAGAAGGAGAAGTCATAGAACCCATAGTATTTCATAGCGACGTAATTTCCGTGTGAATTCGTCAATGTGTGGGAGTGAGGGATGCAGTAAAGAAGGATTAGTGGATCGGAAATGAGATTGTCGTATCCCAAAAGAAAATCCTGTCGTTTCCATAGAAACGTTACTCGATTTAGAAGGAGAAGTCATAGAACCCATAGTATTTCACAGCGAAGCAATTTCCGTGTGAATTCGTCAATGTGTGGGAGTGGGGGACGCAGTAAAGAAGGATTAGGGGAAGGAAATTAGATTGTCGTATCCCAAAAGAAAATCCTGTCGATTCCATAGAAACGTTACCCGATTTAGAAGGAAATGTCTTAGAACACATAGTACTTTATAGCGACGTTATTTCCGTCTGAATTCGTCAATGAGTGGGAGAGAGGGATGCAGTAAACTAGGATTAGTGGATCGGAAATGTGATTGTCGTATCCCAAAAGAAAATCGTGTCGTTTCCATAGAAGCGTTACTCGATTTAGAAGGAGAAGTCATAGAACAAATGGTATTTCATACCGACGCAATTTCCGTGTGAATTCGCCAATGAGTAGGAGTGAGGGATGCAGTAAAGAAGGAATAGTGGATCGGAAATGAGTTTGTCGTATCCCAAAACAAAATCCTGTCGTTTCCATAGAAACGTTACTCGATTTAGAAGGAGAAGTCATAGAACCCATAGTATTTCATATCGGCGCAATTTCCGTGTGAATTCGTAAATGAGTGGGAGTGAGGGATGCAGTAAAGAAGGATTAGTGGATCGGAAATGAGATTGTCGTATCACATTTCCGATCCACTAATCCTTCTTTACTGCATCCCTTACTCCCACATATTGACGAATTCACACGGAAATTGCGTCGCTATGAAGTACTATGTGTTTTAAGACATTTCTAAGAATCCTGATTTAGAAGGATAAGTAATAGAACCAATAGTATTTCATAGCGACGCAATTTCCGTGTGAATTCGTCAATGTGTGGGAGTGAGGGATGCAGTAAAGAAGGATTAGTTGATCGGAAATGAGATTGTCGTATCCCAAAAGAAAATCCTGTCGTTTCCATAGAAACGTTACTCGATTTAGAAGGAAATGTCTTAGAACACATAGTATTTCATAGCGACGCAATTTCCGTGTGAATTCGCAATGTGTGGGAGTGAGGGATGCAGTAAAGAAGGATTAGTGGATCGGAAATGTGATTGTCGTATCCCAATAGAAAATCCTGTCGTTTCCATAGAAACGTTACTCGATTTAGAAGGAAATGTCTTAGAACACATAGTATTTCATAGCGACGCAATTTCCGTGTGAATTCATCAATGAGTGGGAGTGAGGGATGCAGTAAAGAAGGATTAGTGGATCGGAAATGTGATTGTCGTATCCCAAAAGAAAATCCTGTCGTTTCCATAGAAATGATACTCGATTTAGAAGGAGAAGTCATAGAACCCATAGTATTTCCTTGCGACGCAATTTCCGTGTGAATTTGTCAATGAGTGGGAGTGAGGGATGCAGTAAAGAAGGATTAGTGAATCGGAAATGTGATTGTCGTATCCCAAAAGAAAATCCTGTCGTTTCCATAGAAACGTTACTCGATTTAGAAGGAAATGTCTCAGAACACATAGTATTTCATAGCGACGCAATTTCCGTGTGAATTCGTCAATGAGTGGGAGTGAGGGATGCAGTAAAAAAAGGATTAGTGGATCGGAACTGAGATTGTCGTATCCCAAAAGAACATCCTGTCGTTTCCATAGAAACGTTACTCGATTTAGTAGGAGAAGTCATAGAACCCATAGTATTTCATAGCGACGCAATTTCCGTGTGAATTCGTCAATGTGTGGGAGTGAATGATGCAGTAAAGAAGGATTAGTGGATCGGAAATGAGATTGTCGTATCCCAAAAGAAAATCCTGTCGTTTCCATAGAAACGTTACTCGATTTACAAGGAGAAGCCATAGAACAAATAGTACTTCATAGCGACGCAATTTCCGTGTGCATTCGTCAATGAGTGGGAGTGAGGGATGCAGTAGAGAAGGAATAGTGGATCGGAAATGAGATTGTCGTATCCCAAAAAAAAAATCCTGTCGTTTCCATAGAAACGTTACTCGATTTAGAACGAGAAGTCATAGAACCCATAGTATTTCATAGCGACGCAATTTCCGTGTGAATTCGTCAATGAGTGGGAGTGATTGATGCAGTAAGGAAGGATTAGTGGATCGGAAATGAGATTGTCGTATACCAAAAGAAAATCCTGTCGTTTCCATAGAAACGTTACTCGATTTAGAAGGAAATGTCTTAGAACACATAGTATTTCATAGCGACGCAATTTCCGTGTGAATTCGCAATGTGTGGGAGTGAGGGATGCAGTAAAGAAGGATTAGTTGATCGGAAATGAGATTGTCGTATCCCAAAAGAAAATCCTGTCGTTTCCATAGAAATGTTACTCGATTTAGAAGGAAATGTCTTAGAACACATAGTATTTCATAGCGACGCAATTTCCGTGTGAATTCGCAATGTGTGGGAGTGAGGGATGCAGTAAAGAAGGATTAGTGGATCCGAAATGTGATTGTCGTATCCCAAAAGAAAATGCTGTCGTCTCCATAGAAACGTTACTCGATTTAGAAGGAAATGTCTTAGAACACATAGTATATCATAGCGACGCAATTTCCGTGTGAATTCGTCAATGAGTGGGAGTGAGGGATGCAGTAAAGAAGGATTAGTGGATCGGAAATGTGATTGTCGTATCCCAAAAGAAAATCCTGTCGTTTCCATAGAAATGATACTCGATTTAGAAGGAAAAGTCATAGAACCCATAGTATTTCATTGCGACGCAATTTCCGTGTGAATTTGTCAATGAGTGGGAGTGAGGGATGCAGTAAAGAAGGATTAGTGGATCGGAAATGTGATTGTCGTATCCCAAAAGAAAATCCTGTCGTTTCCATAGAAACGTTACTCGATTTAGAAGGAAATGTCTCAGAACACATAGTATTTCATAGCGACGCAATTTCCGTGTGAATTCGTCAATGAGTGGGAGTGAGGGATGCAGTAAAAAAAGGATTAGTGGATCGGAACTGAGATTGTCGTATCCAAAAGAAAATCCTGTCGTTTCCATAGAAACGTTACTTGATTTAGTAGGAGAAGTCATAGAACCCATAGTATATCATAGCGATGCAATTTCCGTGTGAATTCGTCAATGTGTGGGAGTGAGGGATGCAGTAAAGAAGGATTAGTGGATCGGAAATGAGATTGTCGTATCCGAAAAGAAAATCCTGTCGTTTCCATAGAAACGTTACTCGATTTACAAGGAGAAGCCATAGAACAAATAGTATTTCATAGCGACGCAATTTCCGTGTGCATTCGTCAATGAGTGGGAGTGAGGGATGCAGTAGAGAAGGAATAGTGGATCGGAAATGAGATTGTCGTATCCCAAAAAAAAATCCTGTCGTTTCCATAGAAACGTTACTCGATTTAGAAGGACAAGTCATAGAACCCATAGTATTTCATAGCGACGCAATTTCCGTGTGAATTCGTCAATGAGTGGGAGTGATTGATGCAGTAAGGAAGGATTAGTGGATCGGAAATGAGATTGTCGTATCCCAAAAGAAAATCCTATAGTTTCCATAGAAATGTTACTCGATTAAGAAGGAGAAGTCATAGAACTCATAGTATTTCATAGCGACGCAATTTCCGTGTGAATTCGTCAATGTGTGGGAGTGAGGGATGCAGTAAAGTGGGATTAGTGGATCGGAAAAGAGATTGTCGTATCCCAAAAGAAAATCCTGTCGTTTCATAAGAAGCGATACTCGATTTCGAAGGAGAAGTCATAGAACCCATAGTATTTCATAGCGACGCAATTTCCGTGTGAATTCGTCAATGAGTGGGAGTGATTGATGAAGTAAGGAAGGATTAGTGGATCGGAAATGAGATTGTCGTATCCCAAAAGAAAATCCTGTCTTTTCCGTAGAAACGTTACTCGATTTAGATGGAAATGTCTTAGAACACACTGTATTTCATAGCGACGCAATTTCCGTGTGAATTCGTCAATGTGTGGGAGTGAGGGATGCAGTAAAAAAGGATTAGTGGATCGGAAATGTGATTGTCATATCCCAAAAGAAAATCCTGTGTTTTCCGTAGAAACGTTACTCGATTTAGAAGGAAATGTCTTAGAACACATAGTATTTCTTAGCGTCGCAATTTCCGTGTGAATTCGTCAATGTGTGGGAGTGAGGGATGCAGTAAAGTGGGATTAGTGGATCGGAAAAGAGATTGTCGTATCCCAAAAGAAAATCCTGTCGTTTCATAAGAAGCGATACTCGATTTCGAAGGAGAAGTCATAGAACCCATAGGATTTCATAGCGACGCAATTTCCGTGTGAATTCGTCAATGAGTGGGAGTGAGGGATGCAGTAAAGAAGGATTAGTGCATCGAGAAGGAGATACTCGTATCGCAAAAGAAAAGCCAGTCGTTTCATAAGAAGCGATACTCGATTTAGAAGGAGAAGTCATAGAACACATAGTATTTCATTGCGACGCAATTTCCGTGTGAATTCGTCAATGTGTGGGAGTGAGGGATGCAGTAAACAAGGATTAGTGGATCGGAAATTAGATTGTCGTATCCCAAAAGAAAATCCTGTCGTTTCCATAGAAACGTTACTCGATTCGGAAGGATATGACTTAGAACACATAGTATTTCATAGCGGCGCAATTTCCATGTGAATTCGTCAATGAGTGGGAGTGAGGGTTGCAGTAAAGAAGGATTAGTGGATCGGAAATGAGATTGTCGTATCCCAAAAGAAAATCCTTTCGTTTCCATAGAAACGTTACTCGATTTAGAAGGAGAAGTCATAGAACGCATAGTATTTCATAGCGACGTATTTTCCGTGTGAATTCGTCAATGTGTGGGAGTGAGGGATGCAGTGAAGAAGGATTAGTGGATCGGAAATGAGATTGTCGTATCCCAAAAGAAAATCCTGTCGTTTCCATAGAAACGTTACTCGACTTAGAAGGAGAAGTCATAGAATCCGTAGTATTTCATAGCGACGCAATTTCCGTGTGAATTCGTCAATGAGTCGGAGAGAGGGATGCAGTAACGAAGGATTAGTGGATCGGAAATGAGATTGTTGTATCCCAAAAGAGAATCCTGTCGTTTCCATAGAAACGTTACTCGATTTAGAAGGAAATGTCTTAGAACACATAGTATTTCATAGCGACGCAATTTCCGTGTGAATTCGTCAATGTGTGGGAGTGAGGGATGCAGTAAAGAACGATTAGTGGATCGGAAATGAGATTATCGTATCCCAAAAGAAAATCCTGTCGTTTCCATAGAAACGTTACTCGATTTAGAAGGAGAAGTCATAGAACCCATAGTATTTCACAGCGACGCAATTTCCGTGTGAATTCGTCAATGTGTGGGAGTGGGGGACGCAGTAAAGATGGATTAGGGGAAGGAAATGAGATTGTCGTATCCCAAAAGAAAATCCTGTCGATTCCATAGAAACGTTACCCGATTTAGAAGGAAATGTCTTAGAACACATAGTACTTTATAGCGACGTAATTTCCGTCTGAATTCGTCAATGAGTGGGAGAGAGGGATGCAGTAAACAAGGATTAGTTGATCGGAAATGTGATTGTCGTATCCCAAAAGAAAATCGTGTCGTTTCCATAGAAACGTTACTCGATTCAGAGGGAAACGTCTTAGAACACATACTATTTCATAGCGACGCAATTTCCGTGTGAATTCGTTAATGTGTGGGAGTGAGGGATGCAGTAAAGTAGGATTAGTGGATCGGAAATGTGATTGTCGTATCCCAAAAGAAAATCCTGTCGTTTCCAAAGAAACGTTACGCGATTTAGAAGGAAATGTCGTAGAACACATAGTATTTCATAGCGACGCAATTTCCGTGTGAATTCGTCAATGTGTGGGAGTGAGGGATGCAGTAAAGAAGGATTAGTGGATCGGAAATGTGTTTGTCGTATCCCAAAAGAAAATCCTGTCGTTTCCATAGAAACGTTACTCGATTTAGAAGGAAATGTCTTATAACACATAGTATTTCATAGCGACGCAATTTCCGTGTGAATTCATCAATGTGTGGGAGTGAGGGATGCAGTAAAGATGGATTAGTGGATCGGAAAGGAGATTGTCGTATCCCAAAAGAAAATCCGGTCGTTTCCATAGAAACGTTACTCGATTTAGAAGGAAATGTCTTAGAACACACAATATTTTATAGCGACGCAATTTCCGTGTGAATTCGTCAATGTGTGGGAGTGAGGGATGCAGTAAAGAAGGATTAGTGGATCGGAAATGAGATTGTCGTATCCCAAAAGAAAATCCCGTCGTTTCCATAGAAACGTTACTCGATTTAGAAGGAGAAGTCATAGAACAAATAGTATTTCATAGCGACGCAATTTCCGTGTGAATTCGTCAATGAGTGGGAGTGAGGGATGCAGTAAAGAAGGATTAGTGGATCGGAAGTGAGATTGTCGTATCCCAAAAAAAATCCTGTCGTTTCCATAGAAACGTTACTCGATTTAGAAGGAAATGTCTTAGAACACATAGTATTTCATAGCGACGAAATTTCCGTGTGAACTCGTCAATGTGTGGGAGTGAGGGATGCAGCAAAGAAAGATTAGTGGATCGGAAATGTGATTGTCGTATCCCAAAAGAAAATCCTGTCGTTCCCGTAGAAACGTTACTCGTTTTAGAAGGAGATGTCATAGAACCCATAGTATTTCATAGCGACGCAATTTCCGTGTGAATTCGTCAATGTGTTGGAGTGAGGGATGCAGTAAAGAAGGATTAGTGGATCGGAAATGTGATCGTCGTATCCCAAAAGAAAATCCTGTTGTTTCCATAGAAATGTTATTCGATTTAGAAGGAGAAGTCATAAAACCCATAGTATTTCATAGCGACGCAATGTCCGTGTGAATTCGTCAATGTGTGTGAGTGAGGGATGCAGTAAAGAAGGATTAGTGGATCGGAAATTAGATTGTCGTATCCCAAAAGAAAATCCTGTCGTTTCCATAGAAACATTACTCGATTCGGAAGGATATGTCTTAGAACACATAGTATTTCATAGCGACGCAATTTCCATGTGAATTCGTCAATGAGTGGGAGTGAGGGATGCAGTAAAGAAGGATTAGTGGATCGGAAATGAGATTGTCGTATCCCAAAAGAAAATCCTGTCGTTTCCATAGAAACGTTACTCGATTTAGAAGGAGAAGTCATAGAACCCATAGTATTTCATAGCGACGTAATTTCCGTGTGAATTCGTCAATGTGTGGGAGTGAGGGATGCAGTAAAGAAGGATTAGTGGATCGGAAATGAGATTGTCGTGTCCCAAAAAAAAATCCTGTCGTTTCCATAGAAACATTACTCGACTTAGAAGGAGAAGTCATAGAACCCGTAGTATTTCATAGCGACGCAATTTCCGTGTGAATTCGTCAAAGAGTGGGAGTGAGGGATACAGTAAAGAAGGATTAGTGGATCGCAAATGAGATTGTCGTATCCCAAAGGAGAATCCTGTCGTTTCCATAGAAACGTTACTCGATTTAGAAGGAAATGTCTTAGAACACATAGTATTTCATAGCGACGCAATTTCCGTGTGAATTCGTCAATATGTGGGAGTGAGGGATCCAGTAAAGAACGATTAGTGGATCGGAAATGAGATTGTCGTATCCCAAAAGAAAATCCTGTCGTTTCCATAGAAACGTTACTCGATTTAGAAGGAGAAGTCATAGAACCCATAGTATTTCACAGCGAAGCAATTTCCGTGTGAATTCGTCAATGTGTGGGAGTGGGGGACGCAGTAAAGAAGGATTAGGGGAAGGAAATTAGATTGTCGTATCCCAAAAGAAAATCCTGTCGATTCCATAGAAACGTTACCCGATTTAGAAGGAAATGTCTTAGAACACATAGTACTTTATAGCGACGTTATTTCCGTCTGAATTCGTCAATGAGTGGGAGAGAGGGATGCAGTAAACTAGGATTAGTGGATCGGAAATGTGATTGTCGTATCCCAAAAGAAAATCGTGTCGTTTCCATAGAAGCGTTACTCGATTTAGAGGGAAACGTCTTAGAACACATACTATTTCATAGCGACGCAATTTCCGTGTGAATTCGTTAATGTGTGGGAGTGAGGGATGCAGTACAGTAGGATTAGTGGATCGGAAATGTGATTGTCGTATCCCAAAAGAAAATCCTGTCGTTTCCAAAGATACGTTACGCGATTTAGAAGGAAATGTCGTAGAACACATAGTATTTCATAGCGACACAATTTCCGTGTGAATTCGTCAATGTGTGGGAGTGAGGGATGCAGTAAAGAAGGATTAGTGGATCGGAAATGTGATTGTCGTATCCCAAAAGAAAATCCTGTCGTTTCCATAGAAACGTTACTCGATTTAGAAGGAAATGTCTTATAACACATAGTATTTCATAGCGACGCAATTTCCGTGTAAATTCGTCAATGTGTGGGAGTGAGGGATGCAGTAAAGAAGGATTAGTGGATCGGAAAGGGGATTGTCGTATCCCAAAAGAAAATCCTGTCGTTTCCATAGAAACGTTACTCGATTTAGAAGGAAATGTCTTAGAACACATACTATTTCATAGCGACGCAATTTCCGTGTGAATTCGTTAATGTGTGGGAGTGAGGGATGCAGTACAGTAGGATTAGTGGATCGGAAATGTGATTGTCGTATCCCAAAAGAAAATCCTGTCGTTTCCAAAGATACGTTACGCGATTTAGAAGGAAATGTCGTAGAACACATAGTATTTCATAGCGACACAATTTCCGTGTGAATTCGTCAATGTGTGGGAGTGAGGGATGCAGTAAAGAAGGATTAGTGGATCTGAAATGAGATTGTCGTATCCCAAAAGAAAATCCCGTCGTTTCCATAGAAACGTTACTCGATTTAGAAGGAGAAGTCATAGAACCCATAGTATTTCATAGCGACGCAATTTCCGTGTGAATTCGTCAATGAGTGGGAGTGAGGGATGCAGTAAAGAAGGATTAGTGGATCGGAAATGAGATTGTCGTATCCCAAAAGAAAATCCTGTCGTTTCCATAGAAACGTTACTCGATTTAGAAGGAGAAGTCATAGAACCCATAGTATTTCATAGCGACGTAATTTCCGTGTGAATTCGTAAATGTGTGGGAGTGAGGGATGCAGTAAAGAAGGATTAGTGGATCGAAAATGAGATTGTCGTATCCCAAAAAAAAATCCTGTCGTTTCCATAGAAACGTTACTCGACTTAGAAGGAGAAGTCATAGAACCCGTAGTATTTCATAGCGACGCAATTTCCGTGTGAATTCGTCAATGAGTGGGAGTGAGGGATACAGTAAAGAAGGATTAGTGGATCGGAAATGAGATTGTCGTATCCCAAAAGAGAATCCTGTCGTTTCCATAGAAACGTTACTCGATTTAGAAGGAAATGTCTTAGAACACATAGTATTTCATAGCGACGCAATTTCCGTGTGAATTCGTCAATGTGTGGGAGTGAGGGATGCAGTAAAGAACGATTAGTGGATCGGAAATGAGATTGTCGTATCCCAAAAGAAAATCCTGTCGTTTCCATAGAAACGTTACTCGATTTAGAAGGAGAAGTCATAGAACCCATAGTATTTCACAGCGAAGCAATTTCCGTGTGAATTCGTCACTGTGTGGGAGTGGGGGACGCAGTAAAGAAGGATTAGGGGAAGGAAATGAGATTGTCGTATCCCAAAAGAAAATCCTGTCGTTTCCATAGAAACGTTACTCGATTTAGAAGGAGAAGTCATAGAACCCATAGTATTTCACAGCGAAGCAATTTCCGTGTGAATTCGTCAATGTGTGGGAGTGGGGGACGCAGTAAAGAAGGATTAGGGGAAGGAAATTAGATTGTCGTATCCCAAAAGAAAATCCTGTCGATTCCATAGAAACGTTACCCGATTTAGAAGGAAATGTCTTAGAACACATAGTACTTTATAGCGACGTTATTTCCGTCTGAATTCGTCAATGAGTGGGAGAGAGGGATGCAGTAAACTAGGATTAGTGGATCGGAAATGTGATTGTCGTATCCCAAAAGAAAATCGTGTCGTTTCCATAGAAGCGTTACTCGATTTAGAGGGAAACGTCTTAGAACACATACTATTTCATAGCGACGCAATTTCCGTGTGAATTCGTTAATGTGTGGGAGTGAGGGATGCAGTACAGTAGGATTAGTGGATCGGAAATGTGATTGTCGTATCCCAAAAGAAAATCCTGTCGTTTCCAAAGATACGTTACGCGATTTAGAAGGAAATGTCGTAGAACACATAGTATTTCATAGCGACACAATTTCCGTGTGAATTCGTCAATGTGTGGGAGTGAGGGATGCAGTAAAGAAGGATTAGTGGATCGGAAATGTGATTGTCGTATCCCAAAAGAAAATCCTGTCGTTTCCATAGAAACGTTACTCGATTTAGAAGGAAATGTCTTATAACACATAGTATTTCATAGCGACGCAATTTCCGTGTAAATTCGTCAATGTGTGGGAGTGAGGGATGCAGTAAAGAAGGATTAGTGGATCGGAAAGGGGATTGTCGTATCCCAAAAGAAAATCCTGTCGTTTCCATAGAAACGTTACTCGATTTAGAAGGAAATGTCTTAGAACACATACTATTTCATAGCGACGCAATTTCCGTGTGAATTCGTTAATGTGTGGGAGTGAGGGATGCAGTACAGTAGGATTAGTGGATCGGAAATGTGATTGTCGTATCCCAAAAGAAAATCCTGTCGTTTCCAAAGATACGTTACGCGATTTAGAAGGAAATGTCGTAGAACACATAGTATTTCATAGCGACACAATTTCCGTGTGAATTCGTCAATGTGTGGGAGTGAGGGATGCAGTAAAGAAGGATTAGTGGATCTGAAATGAGATTGTCGTATCCCAAAAGAAAATCCCGTCGTTTCCATAGAAACGTTACTCGATTTAGAAGGAGAAGTCATAGAACCCATAGTATTTCATAGCGACGCAATTTCCGTGTGAATTCGTCAATGAGTGGGAGTGAGGGATGCAGTAAAGAAGGATTAGTGGATCGGAAATGAGATTGTCGTATCCCAAAAGAAAATCCTGTCGTTTCCATAGAAACGTTACTCGATTTAGAAGGAGAAGTCATAGAACCCATAGTATTTCATAGCGACGTAATTTCCGTGTGAATTCGTAAATGTGTGGGAGTGAGGGATGCAGTAAAGAAGGATTAGTGGATCGAAAATGAGATTGTCGTATCCCAAAAAAAAATCCTGTCGTTTCCATAGAAACGTTACTCGACTTAGAAGGAGAAGTCATAGAACCCGTAGTATTTCATAGCGACGCAATTTCCGTGTGAATTCGTCAATGAGTGGGAGTGAGGGATACAGTAAAGAAGGATTAGTGGATCGGAAATGAGATTGTCGTATCCCAAAAGAGAATCCTGTCGTTTCCATAGAAACGTTACTCGATTTAGAAGGAAATGTCTTAGAACACATAGTATTTCATAGCGACGCAATTTCCGTGTGAATTCGTCAATGTGTGGGAGTGAGGGATGCAGTAAAGAACGATTAGTGGATCGGAAATGAGATTGTCGTATCCCAAAAGAAAATCCTGTCGTTTCCATAGAAACGTTACTCGATTTAGAAGGAGAAGTCATTGAACCCATAGTATTTCACAGCGAAGCAATTTCCGTGTGAATTCGTCACTGTGTGGGAGTGGGGGGACGCAGTAAAGAAGGATTAGGGGAAGGAAATGAGATTGTCGTATCCCCAAAAGAAAATCCTGTCGTTTCCATAGAAACGTTACTCGATTTAGAAGGAGAAGTCATAGAACCCATAGTATTTCACAGCGAAGCAATTTTCCGTGTGAATTCGTCAATGTGTGGGAGTGGGGGACGCAGTAAAGAAGGATTAGGGGAAGGAAATGAGATTGTCGTATCCCAAAAGAAAATCCTGTCGATTCCATAGAAACGTTACCCGATTTAGAAGGAAATGTCTTAGAACACATAGTAAATTTATAGCGACGTAATTTCCGTCTGAATTCGTCAATGAGTGGGAGAGAGGGATGCAGTAAACAAGGATTAGTGGATCGGAAATGTGATTGTCGTATCCCAAAAGAAAATCGTGTCGTTTCCATAGAAGCGTTACTCGATTTAGAGGGAAACGACTTAGAACACATAATATTTCATAGCGACGCAATTTCCGTGTGAATTCGTTAATGTGTGGGAGTGAGGGATGCAGTAAAGTAGGATTAGTGGATCGGAAATGTGATTGTCGTATCCCAAAAGAAATTCCTGTCGTTTCCAAAGAAACGTTACGCGATTTAGAAGGAAATGTCGTAGAACACATAGTATTTCATAGCGACACAATTTCCGTGTGAATTCGTCAATGTGTGGGAGTGAGGGATGCAGTAAAGAAAGATCAGTGGATCGGAAATGTGATTGTCGTATCCCAAAAGAAAATCCTGTCGTTTCCATAGAAACGTTACTCGATTTAGAAGGAAAAGTCTTATAACACATAGTATTTCATAGCGACGCAATTTCCGTGTGAATTCGTCAATGTGTGGGAGTGAGGGATGCAGTAAAGAAGGATTAGTGGATCGAAAGGAGATTGTCGTATCCCAAAAGAAAATCCTGTCGTTTCGGTAGAAACGTTACTCGATTTAGAAGGAAATGTCTTAGAACACACAATATTTTATAGCGACGCAATTTCCGTGTGAATTCGTCAATGTGTGGGAGTGAGGGATGCAGTAAAGAAGGATTAGTGGATCTGAAATGAGATTGTCGTATCCCAAAAGAAAATCCCGTCGTTTCCATAGAAACGTTACTCGATTTAGAAGGAGAAGTCATAGAACCCATAGTATTTCATAGCGACGCAATTTCCGTGTGAATTCGTCAATGAGTGGGAGTGAGGGATGCAGTAAAGAAGGATTAGTGGATCGGAAGTGAGATTGTCGTATCCCAAAAGAAAATCCTGTCGTTTCCATAGAAACGTCCACTCGATTTAGAAGGAAATGTCTTAGAACACATAGTATTTCATAGCGACGAAATTTCCGTGTGAATTCGTCAATGTGTGGGGAGTGAGGGATGCAGTAAAGAAGGATTAGTCGATCGGAAATGAGATTGTCGTATCCCAAGAGAAAATCCTGTCGTTTCCATAGAAACGTTACTCGATTTAGAAGCAGAAGTCATAGAACCCATAGCATTTCATAGCGACGCAATTTCCGTGTGAAATCGTCAATGAGTGTGAGTGAGGGATGCAGTAAAGAAGGATTAGTGGATCGGAAATGAGATTGTCGTATCCCAAAAGAAAATCCTGTCGTTTCGGTAGAAACGTTACTCGATTTAGAAGGAAATGTCTTAGAACACATAGTATTTCATAGCGACGCAATTTCCGTGTGAATTCGTCAATGTGTGGGAGTGAGGGATGCAGTAAAGAAAGATTAGTGGATCGGAAATGTGATTGTCGTATCCCAAAAGAAAATCCTGTCGTTCCCATAGAAACGTTACTCGTTTTAGAAGG
The DNA here is from genome assembly GCF_021461385.2 of Schistocerca piceifrons. NCBI lineage: Eukaryota > Metazoa > Arthropoda > Insecta > Orthoptera > Acrididae > Schistocerca > Schistocerca piceifrons. Next base: position 75,920 of record NW_025728271.1, read on the forward strand.
AGATGTCATAGAACCCATAGTATTTCAAAGCGACGCAATCTCCGTGTGAATTCGTCAATGTGTTGGAGTGAGGGATGCAGTAATGAAGGATTAGTGGATCGGAAATGTGATTGTCGTATCCCAAATGAAAATCCTGTCGATTCCATAGAAACGTTATTCGATTTAGAAGGAGAAGTCATAAAACCCATAGTATTTCATAGCGACGCAATTTCCGTGTGATTTCGTCAATGTGTGGGAGTGAGGGATACAGTAAAGAAGGATTAGTGGATCGGAAATTAGATTGTCGTATCCCAAAAGAAAATCCTGTCGTTTCCATAGAAACGTTACTCGATTCGGAAGGATATGTCTTAGAACACATAGTATTTCATAGCGACGCAATTTCCATGTGAATTCGTCAATGAGTGGGAGTGAGGGATGCAGTAAAGAAGGATTAGTGGATCGGAAATGAGATTGTCGTATCCCAAAAGAAAATCCTGTCGTTTCCATAGAAATGTTACTCGATTTAGAAGGAGAAGTCATAGAACCCATAGTATTTCATAGCGACGTAATTTCCGTGTGAATTCGTCAATGTGTGGGAGTGAGGGATGCAGTAAAGAAGGATTAGTGGATCGGAAATGAGATTGTCGTATCCCAAAAGGAAATCCTGTCGTTTCCAAAAGAAATGTTACTCGACTTAGAAGGAGAAGTCATAGAACCCGTAGTATTTCATAGCGACGCAATTTCCGTGTGAATTCGTCAATGACTGGGAGTGAGGGATACAGTAAAGAAGGATTAGTGGATCGGAAATGAGATTGTCGTATCCCAAAAGAGAATCCTGTCGTCTCCATAGAAACGTTACTCGATTTAGAAGGAAATGTCTTGGAACACATAGTATTTCATAGCGACGCGTTTTCCGTGTGAATTCGTCAATGTGTGGGAGTGAGGGATGCAGTAAAGAACGATGAGTGGATCGGAAATGAGATTGTCGTATCCCAAAAGAAAATCCTGTCGTTTCCATAGAAACGTTACTCGATTTAGAAGGAGAAGTCATAGAACCCATAGTATTTCACAGCGAAGCAATTTCCGTGTGAATTAGTTAATGTGTGGGAGTGGGGGCCGCAGTAAAGAAGGATTAGGTGAAGGAAATGAGATTGTCGTAATCCAAAAGAAAATCCTGTCGATTCCATAGAAACGTTACCCGATTTAGAAGGAAATGTCTTAGAACACATAATACTTTATAGCGACGTTATTTCCGTCTGAATTCGTCAATGAGTGGGAGAGAGGGATGCAGTAAACAAGGATTAGTGGATCGGAAATGTGATTGTCGTATCCCAAAAGAAAATCGTGTCGTTTCCAGAGAAACGTTACTCGATTTAGAGGGAAACGTCTTAGAACACATAGTATTTCATAGCGACGCAATTTCCGTGTGAATTCGTTAATGTGTGGGAGTGAGGGATGCAGTAAAGTAGGATTAGTGGATCGGAAATGTGATTGTCGTATCCCAAAAGAAAATCCTGTAGTTTCCAAAGAAACGTTACGCGATTTAGAAGGAAATGTCGTAGAACACATAGTATTTCATAGCGACGCAATTTCCGTGTGAATTCGTCAATGTGTGGGAGTGAGGGATGCAGTAAAGAAGGATTAGTGGATCGGAAAGGAGATTGTCGTATCCCAAAAGAAAATCCTGTCGTTTCCATAGAAAAGTTACTCGATTTAGAAGGAAATGTCTTAGAACACACTATATTTTATAGCGACGCAATTTCCGTGTGAATTCGTCAATGTGTGGGAGTGAGGGATGCAGTAAAGAAGGATTAGTGGATCTGAAATGAGATTGTCGTATCCCAAAAGAAAATCCCATCGTTTCCATAGAAACGTTACTCGATTTAGAAGGAGAAGTCATAGAACCCATAGTATTTCATAGCGACGCAATTTCCGTGTGAATTCGTCAAGGAGTGGGAGTGAGGGATGCAGTAAAGAAGGATTAGTGGATTGGAAGTGAGATTGTCGTATCCCAAAAGAAAATCCTGTCGTTTCCATAGAAACGTTACTCGATTTAGAAGGAAATGTCTTAGAACACATAGTATTTCATAGCGACGAAATTTCCGTGTGAATTCGTCAATGTGTGGGAGTGAGGGATGCAGTAAAGAAGGATTAGTCGATCGGAAATGAGATTGTCGTATCCCGAGAGAAAATCCTGTCGTTTCCATAGAAACGTTACTCGATTTAGAAGCAGAAGTCATAGAACCCATAGCATTTCATAGCGACGCAATTTCCGTGTGAAATCGTCAATGAGTGTGAGTGAGGGATGCAGTAAAGAAGGATTAGTGGATCGGAAATGAGATTGTCGTATCCCAAAAGAAAATCCAGTTGTTTCCATAGAAACGTTATTCGATTTAGAAGGAGACGTCATAGAACCCATAGTATTTCATGGCGACGCAATTTCCGTGTGAATTCGTCAATGTGTGGGAGTGAGGGATGCAGTAAAGAAGGATTAGTGGATCGGAAATGTGATTGTCGTATCCCAAAAGAAAATCCTGTCGTTTCCATAGAAACGTTACTCGATTTAGAAGGAAATGTCTTATAACACATAGTATTTCATAGCGACGCATTTTCCGTGTGAATTCGTCAATGTGTGGGAGTGAGGGATGCTGTAAAGAAGGATTAGTGGATCGGAAAGGAGATTGTCGTATCCCAAAAGAAAATCCTGTCGTTTCCATAGAAACGTTACTGGATTTAGAAGGAAATGTCTTAGAACACACAATATTTTATAGCGACGCAATTTCCGTGTGAATTCGTCAATGTGTGGGAGTGAGGGATGCAGTAAAGAAGGATTAGTGGATCTGAAATGAGATTGTCGTATCCCAAAAGAAAATCCCGTCGTTTCCATAGAAACTTTACTCGATTTAGAAGGAGAGGTCATAGAACCCATAGTATTTCATAGCGACGCAATTTCCGTGTGAATTCGTCAATGAGTGGGAGTGAGGGATGCAGTAAAGAAGGATTAGTGGATCGGAAGTGAGATTGTCGTATCCCAAAAGAAAATCCTGTCGTTTCCATAGAAACGTTACTCGATTTAGAAGGAAATGTCTTAGAACACATAGTATTTCATAGCGACGAAATTTCCGTGTGAATTCGTCAATGTGTGGGAGTGAGGGATGCAGTAAAGAAGGATTAGTCGATCGGAAATGAGATTGTCGTATCCCAAGAGAAAATCCTGTCGTTTCCATAGAAACGTTACTCGATTTAGAAGCAGAAGTCATAGAACCCATAGCATTTCATAGCGACGCAATTTCCGTGTGAAATCGTCAATGAGTGTGAGTGAGGGATGCAGTAAAGAAGGATTAGTGGATCGGAAATGAGATTGTCGTATCCCAAAAGAAAATCCTGTCGTTTCCATAGAAACGTTACTCGATTCGGAAGGATATGTCTTAGAACACATAGTATTTCATAGCGACGCAATTTCCGTGTGAATTCGTCAATGTGTGGGAGTGAGGGATGCAGTAAAGAAAGATTAGTGGATCGGAAATGTGATTGTCGTATCCCAAAAGAAAATCCTGTCGTTCCCATAGAAACGTTACTCGTTTTAGAAGGAGATGTCATAGAACCCATAGTATTTCAAAGCGACGCAATTTCCGTGTGAATTCGTCAATGTGTTGGAGTGAGGGATGCAGTAAAGAAGGATTAGTGGATCGGAAATGTGATTGTCGTATCCCAAAAGAAAATCCTGTCGATTCCATAGAAACGTTATTCGATTTAGAAGGAGAAGTCATAAAACCCATAGTATTTCATAGCGACGCAATTTCCGTGTGAATCCGTCAATGTGTGGGAGTGAGGGATACAGTAAAGAAGGATTAGTGGATCGGAAATTAGATTGTCGTATCCCAAAAGAAAATCCTGTCGTTTCCATAGAAACGTTACTCGATTCGGAAGGATATGTCTTAGAACAGATAGTATTTCATAGCGACGCAATTTCCATGTGAATTCGTCAATGAGTGGGATTGAGGGATGCAGTAAAGAAGGATTAGTGGATCGGAAATGAGATTGTCGTATCCCAAAAGAAAATCCTGTCGTTTCCATAGAAACGTTACTCGATTTAGAAGGAGAAGTCATAGAACCCATAGTATTTCATAGCGACGTAATTTCAGTGTGAATTCGTCAATGTGTGGGAGTGAGGGATGCAGTAAAGAAGGATTAGTGGATCGGAAATGAGATTGTCGCATCCCAAATGAAAATCCTGTCGTTTCCATAGAAACGTTACTCGACTTAGAAGGAGAAGTCATAGAACCCGTAGTATTTCATAGCGACGCAATTTCCGTGTGAATTCGTCAATGAGAGGGAGTGAGGGATACAGTAAAGAAGGATTAGTGGATCGGAAATGAGATTGTCGTATCCCAAAAGAGAATCCTGATGTTTCCATAGAAACGTTACTCGATTTAGAAGGAAATGTCTTAGAACACATAGTACTTTATAGCGACGTAATTTCCGTCTGAATTCGTCAATGAGTGGGAGAGAGGGATGCAGTAAACAAGGATTAGTGGATCGGAAATGTGATTGTTGTATCCCAAAAGAAAATCGTGTCGTTTCCATAGAAACGTTACTCGATTTAGAGGGAAACGTCTTAGAACACATAGTATTTCACAGCGACGCAATTTCCGTGTGAATTCGTTAATGTGTGGGAGTGAGGGATGCAGTAAAGTAGGATTAGTGGATCGGAAAGGTGATTGTCGTATCCCAAAAGAAAATCCTGTCGTTTCCAAAGAAACGTTACGCGATTTAGAAGGAAATGTCGTAGAACACATAGTATTTCATAGCGACGCAATTTCCGTGTGAATTCGTCAATGTGTGGGAGTGAGGGATGCAGTAAAGAAGGATTAGTGGATCGGAAATGTGATTGTCGTATCCCAAAAGAAAATCCCGTCGTTTCCATAGAAACGTTACTCGATTTAGAGGGAGAAGTCATAGAACCCATAGTATTTCATAGCGACGCAAATTCCGTGTGAATTCGTCAATGAGTGGGAGTGAGGGATGCAGTAAAGAAGGATTAGTGGATCGGAAGTGAGATTGTCGTATCCCAAAAGAAAATCCTGTCGTTTCCATAGAAACGTTACTCGATCTAGAAGGAAATGTCTTAGAACACATAGTATTTCATAGCGACGAAATTTCCGTGTGAATTCGTCAATGTGTGGGAGTGAGGGATGCAGTAAAGAAGGATTAGTGGATCGGAAATGTGATTGTCGTATCCCAAAAGAAAATCCTGTCGTTCCCATAGAAACTTTACTCGTTTTAGAAGGCGATGTCATAGAACCCATAGTATTTCAAAGCGACGCAATTTCCGTGTGAATTCGTCAATGTGTTGGAGTGAGGGATGCAGTAAAGAAGGATTAGAGGATCGGAAATGTGATTGTCGTATCCCAAAAGAAAATCCTGTCGTTTCCATAGAAACGTTATTCGATTTAGAAGGAGAAGTCATAAAACCCATAGTATTTCATAGCGACGCAATTTCCGTGTGAATTCGTCAATGTGTGGGAGTGAGGGATGCAGTAAAGAAGGATTAGTGGATCGGAAATGTGATTGTCGTATCCCAAAAGAAAATCCTGTCGTTTCCATAGAAACGTTACTCGATTTAGAAGGAGAAGTCATAGAGCCCATAGTATTTCATAGCGACGCAATTTCCGTGTGAATTCGTCAATGAGTGTGAGTGAGGGATGCAGTAAAGAAGGATTAGTGGATCGGAAATGAGATTGTCGTATCCCAAAAGAAAATCCAGTCGTTTCCATAGAAAAGTTATTCGATTTAGAAGGAGAGGTCATAGAACCCATAGTATTTCATAGCGACGCAATTTCCGTGTGAATGCGTCAATGTGTGGGAGTGAGGGATGCAGTAAAGAAGGATTAGTGGATCGGAAATGAGATTGTCGTATCCCAAAAGAAAATCCTGTCGTTTCCATAGAAACGTTACTCGATTTAGAAGGAGAAGCCATAGAACAAATAGTATTTCATAGCGACGCAATTTCCGTGTGCATTCGTCAATGAGTGGGAGTGAGGGATGCAGTAGAGAAGGAATAGTGGATCGGAAATGAGATTGTCGTATCCCAAAAGAAAATCCAGTCGTTTCCATAGAAACGTTAATCGATTTAGAAGGAGAAGTCATAGAACCCATAGTATTTCATAGCGACGCAATTTCCGTGTGAATTCGTCAATGTGTGGGAGTGAGGGATGCAGTAAAGAAGGATTAGTGGATCGGAAATGTGATTGTCGTATCCCAAAAGAAAATCCAGTCGTTTCCATAGAAACGTTACTCGATTTAGAAGGAGAAGTCATAGAACAAATAGTATTTCATAGCGACGCAATTTCCGTGTGAATTCGTCAATGTGTGGGAGTGAGGGATGCAGTGAAAAAGGATTAGTGGATCGGAAATGTGAATGTCGTATCCCAAAAGAAAATCCTGTCGTTTCCATAGAAACGTTACTCGATTTAGAAGGAAATGTCTTAGAACACATAGTATTTCTTAGCGTCGCAATTTCCGTGTGAATTCGTCAATGTGTGGGAGTGAGGGATGCAGTAAAGAAGGATTAGTGGATCGGAAATGAGATTGTCGTATCCCAAAAGAAAATCCTGTCGTTTCATAAGAAGCGATACTCGATGTCGAAGGAGAAGTCATAGAACCCATAGTATCTCATAGCGACGCAATTTCCGTGTAAATTCGTCAATGAGTGGGAGTGAGGGATGCAGTAAAGAAGGATTAGTGGATCGGAAATGTGAATGTCGTATCCGAAAAGAAAATCCTGTCGTTTCCATAGAAACGTTACTCGATTCGGAAGGATATGTCTTAGAACACATAGTATTTCTTAGCGTCGCAATTTCCGTGTGACTTCGTCAATGTGTGGGAGTGAGGGATGCAGTAAAGAAGGATTAGTGGATCGGAAATGAGATTGTCGTATCCCAAAAGAAAATCCTGTCGTTTCCATAGAAACGATACTCGATTTAGAAGGAGAAGTTATAGAACCCATAGTATTTCTATGCGACGCAATTTCCGTGTGAATTCGTCAATGAGTGGGAGTGAGGGATGCAGTAAAGAAGGATTAGTGGATCGGAAATGTGAATGTCGTATCCCAAAAGAAAATCCTGTCGTTTCCATAGAAACGTTACACGATTTAGAAGGAAATGTCTTTGAACACATAGTATTTCATTGCGACGCAATTTCCGTGTGAATTCGTCAATGAGTGGAAGTGAGGGGTGCAGTAAAAAAGGATTAGTGGATCGGAAATGTGATTGTCGTATCCCAAAAGAAAATCCTGTCGTTTCCATGGAAACGTTACTCGATTTAGAAGGAGAAGTCATAGAACACATAGTATTTCATTGCGACGCAATTTCCGTGTGAATTCGTCAATGTGTGAGAGTGAGGGATGCAGTAAACAAGGATTAGTGGATCGGAAATTAGATTGTCGTATCCCAAAAGAAAATCCCTGTCGTTTCCATAGAAACGTTACTCGATTTAGAAGGAGAAGTCATAGAACCCATAGTATTTCATAGCGACGTAATTTCCGTGTGAATTCGTCAATGTGTGGGAGTGAGGGATGCAGTAAAGAAGGATTAGTGGATCAGAAATGAGATTGTCGTATCCCAAAAGAAAATCCTGTCGTTTCCATAGAAACGTTATTCGACTTAGAAGGAGAAGTCATAGAACCCGTAGTTTTTCATAGCGACGCAATTTCCGTGTGAATTCGTCAATGAGTGGGAGTGAGGGATGCAGTAAAGAAGGATTAGTGGATCGGAATTGAGATTGTCGTATCCCAAAAGAGAATCCTGTCGTTTTTACAGAAACGTTACTCGATTTAGAAGGAAATGTCTTAGAACACATAGTATTTCATAGCGACGCAATTTCCGTGTGAATTCGTCAATGTGTGGGAGTGACGGATGCAGTAAAGAACGATTAGTGGATCGGAAATGAGAATGTCGTATCCAATGAGAAAATCCTGTCGTTTCCATAGAAACGTTACTCGATTTAGAAGGAGAAGTCATAGAACCCATAGTATTTCACAGCGACGCAATTTCCGTGTGAATTCGTCAATGTGTGGGAGTGGGGAACGCAGTAAAGAAGGATTGGGGGAAGGAAATGAGATTGTCGTATCCCAAAAGAAAATCCTGTCGATTCCATAGAAACGTTACCCGATTTAGAAGGAAATGTCTTAGAACACATAGTACTTTATAGCGACGCAATTTCCGTCTGAATTCGTCAATGAGTGGGAGAGAGGGATGCAGTAAAGAAGGATTAGTGGATCGGAAATGTGATTGTCGTATCCCAAAAGAAAATCGTGTCGCTTCCATAGAAACGTTACTCGATTTAGAGGGAAACGTCTTAGAACACATAGTATTTCATAGCGACGCAATTTCCGTGTGAATTCGTTAATGTGTGGGAGTGAGGGTCGCAGTAAAGTAGGATTAGTGGATCGGAAATGTGATTGTCGTATCCCAAAAGATAATCCTGTCGTTTCCAAAGAAACGTTACGCGATTTAGAAGGAAATGTCGTAGAACACATAATATTTCATAGCGACGCAATTTCCGTGTGAATTCGTCAATGTGTGGGAGTGAGGGATGCAGTAAAGAAGGATTAGTGGATCGGAAATGTGATTGTCGTATCCCAAAAGAAAATCCTGTCGTGTCCATAGAAACGTTACTCGATTTAGAAGGAAATGTCTTAGAACACATAGTATTTCATAGCGACGCAATCTCCGTGTGAATTCGTCAATGAGTGGGAGTGAGGGATGCAGTAAAGAAGGATTAGTGGATCGGAAATGAGATTGTCGTATCCCAAAAGAAAATCCTGTCGTTTCCATAGAAACGATACTCGATTTAGAAGGAGAAGTCTTAGAACACATAGTATTTCATAGCGACGCAATTTCCGTGTGAGTTCGTCAATGAGTGGGAGTGAGGGATGCAGTAAACAAGGATTAGTGGATCCGATATGTGATTGTCGAATCCCAAAAGAAAATGCTGTCGTTTCCATAGAAACGTTACTCGATTTAGAAGGAAATGTCTTAGAACACATAGTATTTCATAGCGACGCAATTTCCGTGTGAATTCGTCAATGGGTGGGAGTGAGGGATGCAGTAAAGAAGGATTAGTGCATCGAGAAGGAGATACTCGTATCGCAAAAGAAAAGCCAGTCGTTTCCACAGAAACGATACTCGATTTAGAAGGAGAAGTCATAGAACCCATAGTATTTCATAGCGACGCAATTTCCGTGTGAATTCGTCAAAGAGTGGGAGTGAGGGATGCAGTAAAGAAGGATTAGTGGATCGGAAATGAGATTGTCGTATCCCAAAAGAAAATCCTGTCGTTTCCATAGAAACGTTACTCGACTTAGAAGGAAATGACTTAGAACACATAGTATTTCATAGCGACGCAATTTCCGTGTGAATTCGTCAATGAGTGGGAGTGAGGGATGCAGGAAAGAAGGATTAGTGGATCGGAAATGAGATTGTCGTATCCCAAAAGAAAATCCTGTCGTTTCCATAGAAACGTAACTCGATTTAGAAGGAAAAGTCTTAGAACACATAGTATTTTATAGCGACGCAATTTCCGTGTGAATTCGGCAATGTGTGGGAGTGAGGGATGCAATAAAGAAAGATTAGTGGTTCGGAAATGAGATTGTCGTATCCCAAAAGAAAATCCTGTCGTTTCCATAGAAACGTTACTCGATTTAGAAGGAAATGTCTTAGAACACATAGTATTTCATAGCGACGCAATTTCCGTATGATTTCGTCAATGAGTGGTAGTGAGGGATGCAGAAAAGAAGGTTATTGCATCGAGAAGAGATACTCGTATCGCAAAAGAAAAGCCAGTCGTTTCCATAGAAACGATACTCGATTTACAAGGAGAAGTCATAGAACACATAGTATTTCATAGCGACGCAATTTCCGTGTGAACTCGTCAATGAGTGGAAATGAGGGATGCAGTAAACAAGGATTAGTGGATCGGATATGTGATTGTCGTATCCCAAAAGAATATCCTGTCGTTTCCATAGAAACGTTACTCGATTTAGAAGGAAATGTCTTAGAACACATAGTATTTCATAGCGACGTAATTTCCGTGTGAAATCGTCAACGAGTGGGAGTGAGTGATGCAGTAAAGAAGGATTAGTGCATCGAGAAGGAGATACTCGTATCGCAAAAGAAAAGCCAGTAGTTTCCATAGAAACGATACTCGATTTAGAAGGAGACGTCATAGAACCCATAGTATTTCATAGCGACGCAATTTCCGTGTGGATTCGTCAAAGTGTGGGAGTGAGGGATGCAGTAAAGAAGGATTAGTGGATCGGAAATGAGATTGTCGTATCCCAAAAGAAAATCCTGTCGTTTCCATAGAGACGTTACTCGATTTAGAAGGAAATGTCTGAGAACACATAGTATTTCATAGAGACGCAATCTCCGTGTGAATTAGTCAATGAGTGGGAGTGAGGGATGCAGTAAAGAAGGATTAGTGGATCGGAAATGAGATGGTCTTATCCCAAAAGAAAATTCTGTCGTTTCCATAGAAACGTTACTCGATTTAGAAGGAAATGTCTTAGAACACATAGTATTTCATAGCGACGCAATTTCCGTGTGAATTCGTCAATGAGTGGGAGTGAGGGATGCAGTAAAGAAGGATTAGTGGATCGGAAATGAGATTGTCGTAACCCAAAAGAAAATCCTGTCGTTTCCATAGAAACGTTACTCGATTTAGAAGGAGAAGTCATAGAACACATAGTATTTTATAGCGACGCAATTTCCGTGTGAATTCGTCAATGTGTGGGAGTGAGGGATGCAGTAAAGAAGGATTAGTGAATCGGAAATGAGATTGTCGTATCCCAAAAGAAAATCCTGTCATTTCCATAGAAACGTTACTCGATTTGGAAGGAAATGTCTTACAACACATAGTTTTTCATAGCAACGCAATTTCCTTCTGAATTTCTCAATGAGTGGTAGTGATTGATGCAGTAAAGAAGGATTAGTGGATCGGAAATGAGATTGTCGTATCCCAAAAGAAAATCCTGTCGTTTCCATAGAAACGTTACTCGATTTAGAAGGAAATGTCTTTCAACACGTAGTATTTCAAAGCGTCGCAATTTCCGTGTGAATTCGTCAATGTGTGGGAGTGAGGGATGCAGTAAAGAAGGATTAGTGGATCGGAAATGAGATTATCGTATCCCAAAAGAAAGTCCTGTCGTATCCATAGAAACGTTACACGAATTAGAAGGAAATGTCTTAGAACACATAGGGTTTCATAGCGACGCAATTTCCGTGTGAATTCGTCAATGAGTGGGAGTGAGGGATGCATTAAAGAAGGATTAGAGGATCGGAAATGAGATTGTCGTATCCCAAAAGAGAATCCTGTCGTTTCCATAGAAACTTTACTCGATTTAGAAGGAGAAGTCATAGAACACATAGTATTTCATAGCTACTCAATTTTTGTGTTAATTCGTCAACGTGAGGGAGCTAGGGATGCAATAAAGAAGGAATAGTGCATCAAGAAGAAGATACTCGTATTGCAAAAGAAAAGCCAGTCGTTTCCATAGAAACGATACTCGATTTAGAAGGAGAAGTCATAGAACCCATAGTAATTCATTGCGACACAATTGCTGTGTTAATTCGTCAATGTGTGGGAGTGAGGGATGCAGTAAGGAAGGATTAGTGGATCGGAAATGTGATTGTCGTATCCTAAAAGAAAATCCTGTCGTTTCCATAGAAACGTTACTCGATTTAGAAGGAGAAGTCATAGAACCCATAGTATTTCATAGCGACGCAATTTCCGTGTGAATTCGTCAATGTGTGGGAGTGAGGGATGCAGTAAAGAAGGATTAGTGGATCCGAAATGTGATTGTCGTATCCCAAAAGAAAATCCTGTCGTTTCCATAGAAACGTTACTGGATCTAGAAGGAATTTCTTAGAACACATAGTATCTCATAGCGACGCAATTTCCGTGTGAATTCGTCAGGGAGTGAGAGATGCAGCAAAGAAGGATTAGTGGATCGGAAATGGGATTGTCGTATCCCAAAAGAAAATCCTGTCGTTTCCATAGAAACGTTACTCGAATTAGAAGGAAAAGTGTTAGAACACATAGTAATTCATAGCGACGCAATTTCCGTGTGAATTCGTCAATGTGTGGGAGTGAGGGATGCAGTAAAGAAAGATTAATGGATCGGAAATGAGATTGTCGTATCCCAAAAGAAAATACTGTCGTTTCCATAGAAATGTTACTCGATTTAGTAGGAAATGTCTTAGAACACATAGTATTTCATAGCGACGCAATTTCCGTGTGAATTCGTCAATGAGTGGGAGTGAGGGATGCAGTAAAGAAGGATTAGTGGATCGGAAATGAGATTGTCGTATCCCAAAAGAAAATCCTGTCGTTTTCATAGAAACGATACTCGATTTAGAAGGAGAAGTCATAGAACCCATTGTATTTCATTCCGACGCAATTTCCGTGTGAATTCGTCAATGAGAGGGATTGAGGGATGCAGTAAAGAAGGATTAGTGGATCGGAAATGTGATTGTTGTATCCCAAAAGAAAATCCTGTCGTTTCCATAGAGACGTTACTCGATTTAGAAGGAAATGTCTTAGAACACATAGTATTTCATAGCGACGCAATCTCCGTGTGTATTCGTCAATGAGTGGGAGTGAGGGATGCAGTAAAGAAGGATTAGTGGATCGGAAATGAGATTGTCGTATCCCAAAAGAAAATCCTGTTGTTTCCATAGAAACGATACTCGATTTAGAAGGAAATGTCTTAGAACACATAGTATTTCATAGCGACGCAATTTCCGTGTGAATTCGTCAATGGGTGGGAGTGAGGGATGCAGTAAAGAAGGATTAGTGCATCTAGAAGGAGATACCCGTATCGCAAAGGAAAAGCCAGTCGTTTCCACAGAAACGATACTCGATTTAGAAGGAGAAGTCATAGAACCCATAGTATTTCATAGCGACGCAATTTCCGTGTGAATTCGTCAATGTGTGGGAGTGAGGGATGCAGTAAAGAAAGATTAATGGATCGGAAATGAGATTGTCGTATCCCAAAAGAAAATCCTGTCGTTTCCATAGAAACGTTACTCGATTTAGAAGGAAATGTCTTAGAACACAAAGAATTTCATAGCGACGCCAATTCCGTGTGAATTCGACAATGAGTGGGAGTGAGGGTTGCAGTAAAGAAGGATTAGTGGATCGGAAATGAGATGGTCTTATCCCAAAAGAAAATTCTGTCGTTTCCATAGAAACGTTACTCGATTTAGAAGGAAATGTCTTAGAACACATAGTATTTCATAGCGACGCAATTTCCGTGTGAATTCGTCAATGAGTGGGAGTGAGGGATGCAGTAAAGAAGGATTAGTGGATCGGAAATGAGATTGTCGTATCCCAAAAGAAAATCCTGTCGTTTCCATAGAAACGTTACTCGACTTAGATGGAAATGTCTTAGAACACATAGTATTTCATAGCGACGCAATTTCCGTGTGAATTCGTCAATGAGTGGGAGTGAGGGATACAGTAAAGACGGATTAGTGGATCGGAAATGAGATTGTCGTATCCCAAAAGAAAATCCTGTCGTTTCCATAGAAACGTTACTCGATTTAGAAGGAAATGTCATAGAACACAAAGAATTTCATAGCGACGCCAATTCCGTGTGAATTCGACAATGAGTGGGAGTGAGGGTTGCAGTAAAGAAGGATTAGTGGATCGGAAATGAGATGGTCTTATCCCAAAAGAAAATTCTGTCGTTTCCATAGAAACGTTACTCGATTTAGAAGGAAATGTCTTAGAACACATAGTATTTCATAGCGACGCAATTTCCGTGTGAATTCGTCAATGAGTGGGAGTGAGGGATGCAGTAAAGAAGGATTAGTGGATCGGAAATGCGATTGTCGTATCCCAAAAGAAAATCCTGTCGTTTCCATAGAAACGTTACTCGATTTAGAAGGAGAAGTCATAGAACACATAGTATTTTATAGCGACGCAATTTCCGTGTGAATTCGTCAATGTGTGGGAGTGAGGGATGCAGTAAAGATGGATTAGTGAATCGGAAATGAGATTGTCGTATCCCAAAAGAAAATCCTGTCGTTTCCATAGAAACGTTACTCGATTTGGAAGGAAATGTCTTACAACACATAGTTTTTCATAGCAACGCAATTTCCTTCTGAATTTCTCAATGAGTGGTAGTGATTGATGCAGTAAAGAGGGATTAGTGGATCGGAAATGAGATTGTCGTATCCCAAAAGAAAATCCTGTCGTTTCCATAGAAACGTTACTCGATTTAGAAGGAAATGCCTTTGAACACGTAGTATTTCAAAGCGTCGCAATTTCCGTGTGAATTCGTCAATGTGTGGGAGTGAGGGATGCAGTATAGAAGGATTAGTGGATCGGAAATGAGATTGTCGTATCCCAAAAGAAAATCCTGTCGTATCCATAGAAACGTTACACGAATTAGAAGGAAATGTCTTAGAACACATAGGATTTCATAGCGACGCAATTTCCGTGTGAATTCGTCAATGAGTGGGAGTGAGGGATGCATATAAGAAGGATTAGAGGATCGGAAATGAGATTGTCGTATCCCAAAAGAGAATCCTGTCGTTTCCATGGAAACGTTACTCGATTTAGAAGGAGAAGTCATAGAACACATAGTATTTCATAGCTACTCAATTTTTGTGTTAATTCGTCAACGTGAGGGAGCTAGGGATGCAATAAAGAAGGAATAGTGCATCGAGAAGAAGATACTCGTATCGCAAAAGAAAAGCCAGTCGTTTCCATAGAAACGATACTCGATTTAGAAGGAGAAGTCATAGAACCCATAGTATTTCATTGCGACACAATTGCTGTGTTAATTCGTCAATGTGTGGGAGTGAGGGATGCAGTAGGAAGGATTAGTGGATCGGAAATGTGATTGTCGTATCCTAAAAGAAAATCCTGTCGTTTCCATAGAAACGTTACTCGATTTAGAAGGAGAAGTCATAGAACCCATAGTATTTCATAGCGACGCAATTTCCGTGTGAATTCGTCAATGTGTGGGAGTGAGGGATGCAGTAAAGAAGGATTAGAGGATCCGAAATGTGATTGTCGTATCCCAAAAGAAAATCCTGTCGTTTCCATAGAAACGTTACTCGATCTAGAAGGAAATTCTTAGACCACATAGTATCTCATAGCGACGCAATTTCCGTGTGAATTCGTCAATGAATGGGAGTGAGAGATGCAGCAAAGAAGGATTAGTGGATCGGAAATGAGATTGTCGTATCCCAAAAGAAAATCCTGTCGTTTCCATAGAAACGTTACTCGAATTAGAAGGAAAAGTGTTAGAACACATAGTAATTCATAGCGACGCAATTTCCGTGTGAATTCGTCAATGTGTGGGAGTGAGGGATGCAGTAAAGAAAGATAAATGGATCGGAAATGAGATTGTCGTATCCCAAAAGAAAATCCTGTCGTTTCCATAGAAACGTTACTCGATTTAGTAGGAAATGTCTTAGAACACATAGTATTTCATAGCGACGCAAATTCCGTGTGATTTCGTCAATGTGTGGGAGTGAGGGATGCAGTAAAGAAGGATTAGTGCATCGAGAAGAGATACTCGTATCGCAAAAGAAAAGCCAGACGTTTCCATAGAAACGATACTCGATTTAGAAGGAGAAGTCATAGAACCCATTGTATTTCATTCCGACGCAATTTCCGTGTGAATTCGTCAATGAGAGGGATTGAGGGATGCAGTAAAGAAGGATTAGTGGATCGGAAATGTGATTGTTGTATCCCAAAAGAAAATCCTGTCGTTTCCATAGAGACGTTACTCGATTTAGAAGGAAATGTCTTAGAACACATAGGATTTCATAGCGACGCAATCTCCGTGTTAATTCGTCAATGAGTGGGAGTGAGGGATGCAGTAAAGAAGGATTAGTGAATCGGAAATGAGATTGTCGTATCCCAAAAGAAAATCCTGTCGTTTCCATAGAAACGATACTCGATTTAGAAGGAAATGTCTTAGAACACATAGTATTTCATAGCGACGCAATTTACGTGTGAATTCGTCAATGGGTGGGAGTGAGGGATGCAGTAAAGAAGGATTAGTGCATCTAGAAGGAGATACTCGTATCGCAAAAGAAAAGCCAGTCGTTTCCACAGAAACGATACACGATTTAGAAGGAGAAGTCATAGAACCCATAGTATTTAATAGCGACGCAATTTCCGTGTGAATTCGTCAATGTGTGGGAGTGAGGGATGCAGTAAAGAAAGATTAATGGATCGGAAATGAGATTGTCGTATCCCAAAAGAAAATCCTGTCGTTTCCATAGAAACGTTACTCGATTTAGAAGGAAATGTCTTAGAACACATAGTATTTCATAGCGACGCAATTTCCGTGTGATTTCGTCAATGAGTGGGAGTGAGGGAAGCAGTAAAGAAGGATTAGTGCATCGAGAAGAGATACTCGTATCGCAAAAGAAAAGCCAGTCGTTTCCATAGAAACGATAGTCGATTTAGAAGGAGAAGGCATAGAACCCATTGTATTTCATTCCGACGCAATTTCCGTGTGAATTCGTCAATGAGAGGGATTGAGGGATGCAGTAAAGAAGGATTAGTGGATCGTAAATGAGATTGTCGTATCCCAAAAGAAAATCCTGTCGTTTCCATAGAAACGATACTCGATTTAGAAGGGGAAGTCTTAGAACACATAGTATTTCATAGCGACGCAATTTCCATGTGAATTCGTCAATGAGTGAGAGTGAGGGATGCAGTAAAGAAGGATTAGTGGATCTGATATGTGATTGTCGTATCCCAAAAGAAAATCCTGTCGTTTCCATAGAAACGTTACTCGATTTAGAAGGAAATGTCTTAGAACACATAGTATTTCATAGCGACGCAATTTCCGTGAGAATTCGTCAATGGGTGGGAGTGAGGGATGCAGTAAAGAAGGATTAGTGCATCGAGAAGGAGATACTCGTATCGCAAAAGAAAAGCCAGTCATTTCCACAGAAACGATACTCGATTTAGAAGGAGAAGTCATAGAACCCATAGTTTTTCATAGCGACGCAATTTCCGTGTGAATTCGTCAAAGTGTGGGAGTGAGGGATGCAGTAAAGAAGGATTAGTGGATCGGAAATGAGATTGTCGTATCCCAAAGAAAATCATGTCGTTTCCATACAAACGTTACTCGATTTAGAAGGAAATGTCTTAGAACACATAGTATATCATAGCGACGCAATTTCCGTGTGAATTCGTCAATGTGTGGGGGTGAGGGATGCAGTAAAGAAGGATTAGTGGATCGGAAATGAGATTGTCGTATCCCAAAAGAAAATCCTGTCGTTTCCATAGAAACGTTACTCGACTTAGAAGGAAATGTCTTAGAACACATAGTATTTCATAGCGACGCAATTTCCGTGTGAATTCGTCAAAGAGTGGGAGTGAGGGATGCAGTAAAGACGGATTACTGGATCGGAAATGAGATTTTCGTATCCCAAAAGAAAATCCTGTCGTTTCCATAGAAACGTTACTCGATTTAGAAGGAAATGTCTTAGAACACATAATATTTCATAGCGACGCAAATTCCGTGTGAATTCGACAATGAGTGGGAGTGAGGGATGCAGTAAAGAAGGATTAGTGGATCGGAAATGAGATGGTCTTATCCCAAAAGAAAATTCTGTCGTTTCCATAGAAACGTTACTCGATTTAGAAGGAAATGAATTAGAACACATAGTATTTCATAGCGACGCAATTTCCGTGTGAATTCGTCAATGAGTGGGAGCGAGGGATGCAGTAAAGAAGGATTAGTGGATCGGAAATGAGATTGTCGTATCCCAAAAGAAAATCCTGTCGTTTCCATAGAAACGTTACTCGATTTAGAAGGAGAAGTCATAGAACACATAGTACTTTATAGCGACGCAATTTCCGTGTGAATTCGTCAATGTGTGGGAGTGAGGGATGCAGTAAAGAAGGATTAGTGAATCGGAAATGAGATTGTCGTATCCCAAAAGAAAATTATGTCGTTTCCATAGAAACGTTACTCGATTTGGAAGGAAATGTCTTACAACACATAGTTTTTCATAGCAACGCAATTTCCTTCTGAATTTCTCAATGAGTGGTAGTGATTGATGCAGTAAAGAAGGATTAGTGGATCGGAAATGAGATTGTCGTACCCCCAAGAGAAAATTCTGTCGTTTTCATAGAAACGTTACTCGATTTAGAAGGAAATGTCTTTGAACACGTAGTATTTCAAAGCGTCGCAATTTCCGTGTGAATTCGTCAATGTGTGGGAGTGAGGGATGCAGCAAAGAAGGATTAGTGGATCGGAAAGGAGATTGTCGTATCCCAAAAGTAAATCCTGTCGTATCCATAGAAACGTTACTCGAATTAGAAGGATATGTCTTAGAACACATAGTATTTCATAGCGACGCAATTTCCGTGTGAATTCGTCAATGAGTGGGAGTGAGGGATGCAGTAAAGAAGGATTAGTGGATCGGAAATGAGATTGTCGTATCCCAAAGAAAATCCTGTCGTTTCCATAGATACGTTACTCGATTTAGAAGGAGAAGTCATAGAACACGTAGTATTTCATAGCTACTCAATTTTTGTGTTAATTCGTCAACGTGAGGGAGCTAGGGATGCAATAAAGAAGGAATAGTGCATCGAGAAGAAGATACTCTTATCGCAAAGGAAAAGCCAGTCGTTTCCATAGAAACGATACTCGATTTAGAAGGACAAGTCATAGAACCCATAGTAATTCATTGCGACACAATTGCTGTGTTAATTCGTCAATGTGTGGGAGTGAGGGATGCAGTAAGGACGGATTAGTGGATCGGAAATGTGATTGTCGCATCCTAAAAGAAAATCCTGTCGTTTCCATAGAAACGTTACTCGATTTAGAAGGAGAAGTCATAGAACTCATAGTATTTCATAGCGACGCAATTTCCGTGTGAATTCGTCAATGTGTGGGAGTGAGGGATGCAGTAAAGAAGGATTAGTGGTTTCGAAATGTGATTGTCGTATCCCAAAAGAAAATCCCGTCGTTGCCATAGAAACGTTACTCGATCTAGAAGGAAATTCTTAGAACACATAGTATCTCATAGCGACGCAATTTCCGTGTGAATTCGTCAATGAGTGGGAGTGAGAGATGCGGCAAAGAACTATTAGTGGATCGGAAATGAGATTGTCGTATCCCAAAAGAAAATCCTGTCGTTTCCATAGAAACGTTACTCGAATTAGAAGGAAAAGTGTTAGAACACATAGTAATTCATAGCGACGCAATTTCCGTGTGAATTCGTCAATGTGTGGGAGTGAGGGATGCAGTTAAGAAAGATTAATGGATCGGAAATGAGATTGTCGTATCCCAAAAGAAAATCCTGTCGTTTCCATAGAAACGTTACTCGATTTAGTAGGAAATGTCTTAGAACACATAGTATTTCATAGCGACGCAATTTCCGTGTGAATTCGTCAATGAGTGGGAGTGAGGCATGCAGTAAAGAAGGATTAGTGGATCAGAAATGAGATTGTCGTATCCCAAAAGAAAATCCTGTCGTTTCCATAGAAACGTTACTCGATTTAGTAGGAGAAGGCATAGAACACATAGTATTTCATAGCGACGCAATTTCCGTGTGAATTCGTCAATGAGTGGGAGTGATTGATGCAGAAAGGAAGGATTAGTGGATCGGAAATGAGATTGTCGTATCCCAAAAGAAAATCCTATCGTTTCCATAGAAATGTTACTCGATTTAGCAGGAGAAGTCATAGAACTCATAGTATTTCATTGCGACGCAATTTCCGTGTGAGTTCGTCAATGTGTGGGAGTGAGGGATGCAGTAAAGAAGGATTAGTGGATCGGAAATGAGATTGTCGTATCCCAAAAAAAAATCCTGTCTTTTCCGTAGAAACGTTACTCGATTTAGAAGGAAATGTCTTGGAAAACGTAGTATTTCATAGTGACGCAATTACCGTGTGAATTCGTCAATGAATGGGAGAGAGGGATGCAGTGGAGAAGGATTAGTGGATCGGAAATGAGATTGTCGTATCCCAAAAGAAAATCCTGTCGTTTCCATAGAAACATTACTCGATTTAGAAGGAAATGTCTTAGAACACATAGTATTACATAGCGACGCAATTTCCGTGTGAATTCATCAATGTGTGGGAGTGAGGGATGCAGTAAAGAGGGATTAGTGGATCGGAAATGTGATTGTCGTATCCCAAAAGAAAATCCAGTCGTTTCCATAGAAACGTTACTCGATTTAGAAGGAGAAGTCATAGAACAAATAGTATTTCATAGCGACGCAATTTCCGTGTGAATTCGTCAATGTGTGGGAGTGAGGGATGCAGTGAAAAAGGATTAGTGGATCGGAAATGTGAATGTCGTATCCCAAAAGAAAATCCTGTCGTTTCCATAGAAACGTTACTCGATTTAGAAGGAAATGTCTTAGAACACATAGTATTTCTTAGCGTCGCAATTTCCGTGTGAATTCGTCAATGTGTGGGAGTGAGGGATGCAGTAAAGAAGGATTAGTGGATCGGAAATGAGATTGTCGTATCCCAAAAGAAAATCCTGTCGTTTCATAAGAAGCGATACTCGATTTCGAAGGAGAAGTCATAGAACCCATAGTATTTCATAGCGACGCAATTTCCGTGTGAATTCGTCAATGAGTGGGAGTTAGGGATGCAGTAAAGAAGGATTAGTGGATCGGAAATGTGAATGTCGTATCAAAAAAGAAAATCCTGTCGTTTCCATAGAAACGTTATTCGATTCGGAAGGATATGTCTTAGAACACATAGTATTTCTTAGCGTCGCAATTTCCGTGTGACTTCGTCAATGTGTGGGAGTGAGGGATGCAGTAAAGAAGGATTAGTGGATCGGAAATGAGATTGTCGTATCCCAAAAGAAAATCCTGTCGTTTCCATAGAAACGATACTCGATTTAGAAGGAGAAGTCATAGAACGGATAGTATTTCTATGCGACGCAATTTCCGTGTGAATTCGTCAATGAGTGGGAGTGAGGGATGCAGTAAAGAAGGATTAGTGGATCGGAAATGTGAATGTCGTATCCCAAAAGAAAATCCTGTCGCTTCCATAAAAACGTTACACGATTTAGAAGGAAATGTCTTTGAACACATAGTATTTCATTGCGACGCAATTTCCGTGTGAATTCGTCAATGAGTGGAAGTGAGGGATGCAGTAAAAAAGGATTAGTGGATCGGAAATGAGATTGTCGTATCCCAAAAGAAAATCCTGTCGTTTCCATAGAGACGTTACTCGATTTAGAAGGAAATGTCTGAGAACACATAGTATTTCATAGAGACGCAATTTCCGTGTGAATTCGTCAATGAGTGGGAGTGATTGATGCAGAAAGGAAGGATTAGTGGATCGGAAATGAGATTGTCGTATCCCAAAAGAAAATCCTATCGTTTCCATAGAAATGTTACTCGATTTAGCAGGAGAAGTCATAGAACTCATAGTATTTCATTGCGACGCAATTTCCGTGTGAGTTCGTCAATGTGTGGGAGTGAGGGATGCAGTAAAGAAGGATTAGTGGATCGGAAATGAGATTGTCGTATCCCAAAAAAAAATCCTGTCTTTTCCGTAGAAACGTTACTCGATTTAGAAGGAAATGTCTTGGAAAACGTAGTATTTCATAGTGACGCAATTACCGTGTGAATTCGTCAATGAATGGGAGAGAGGGATGCAGTGGAGAAGGATTAGTGGATCGGAAATGAGATTGTCGTATCCCAAAAGAAAATCCTGTCGTTTCCATAGAAACATTACTCGATTTAGAAGGAAATGTCTTAGAACACATAGTATTACATAGCGACGCAATTTCCGTGTGAATTCGTCAATGTGTGGGAGTGAGGGATGCAGTAAAGAGGGATTAGTGGATCGGAAATGTGATTGTCGTATCCCAAAAGAAAATCCAGTCGTTTCCATAGAAACGTTACTCGATTTAGAAGGAGAAGTCATAGAACAAATAGTATTTCATAGCGACGCAATTTCCGTGTGAATTCGTCAATGTGTGGGAGTGAGGGATGCAGTGAAAAAGGATTAGTGGATCGGAAATGTGAATGTCGTATCCCAAAAGAAAATCCTGTCGTTTCCATAGAAACGTTACTCGATTTAGAAGGAAATGTCTTAGAACACATAGTATTTCTTAGCGTCGCAATTTCCGTGTGAATTCGTCAATGTGTGGGAGTGAGGGATGCAGTAAAGAAGGATTAGTGGATCGGAAATGAGATTGTCGTATCCCAAAAGAAAATCCTGTCGTTTCATAAGAAGCGATACTCGATTTCGAAGGAGAAGTCATAGAACCCATAGTATTTCATAGCGACGCAATTTCCGTGTGAATTCGTCAATGAGTGGGAGTTAGGGATGCAGTAAAGAAGGATTAGTGGATCGGAAATGTGAATGTCGTATCAAAAAAGAAAATCCTGTCGTTTCCATAGAAACGTTATTCGATTCGGAAGGATATGTCTTAGAACACATAGTATTTCTTAGCGTCGCAATTTCCGTGTGACTTCGTCAATGTGTGGGAGTGAGGGATGCAGTAAAGAAGGATTAGTGGATCGGAAATGAGATTGTCGTATCCCAAAAGAAAATCCTGTCGTTTCCATAGAAACGATACTCGATTTAGAAGGAGAAGTCATAGAACCCATAGTATTTCTATGCGACGCAATTTCCGTGTGAATTCGTCAATGAGTGGGAGTGAGGGATGCAGTAAAGAAGGATTAGTGGATCGGAAATGTGAATGTCGTATCCCAAAAGAAAATCCTGTCGCTTCCATAAAAACGTTACACGATTTAGAAGGAAATGTCTTTGAACACATAGTATTTCATAGCGACGCAATTTCCGTGTGAATTCGTCAATGAGTGGAAGTGAGGGATGCAGTAAAAAAGGATTAGTGGATCGGAAATGAGATTGTCGTATCCCAAAAGAAAATCCTCTCGTTTCCATAGAGACGTTACTCGATTTAGAAGGAAATGTCTGAGAACACATAGTATTTCATAGAGACGCAATCTCCGTGTGAATTAGTCAATGAGTGGGAGTGAGGGATGCAGTAAAGAAGGATTAGTGGATCGGAAATGAGATTGTCGTATCCCAAAAGAAAATCCTGTCGTTTCCATAGAAACGATACTCGATTTAGAAGGAGAAGTCTTAGAACACATAGTATTTCATAGCGACGCAATTTCCGTGTGAATTCGTCAATGAGTGGGAGTGACGGATGCAGTAAACAAGGATTAGTGGATCGGATATGTGATTGTCGCATCCCAAAAGAAAATCCTGTCGTTTCCATAGAAACGTTACTCGATTTAGAAGGAAATGTCTTAGAACACATCGTATTTCATAGCGACGCAATTTCCGTGTGAATTCGTCAATTGGTGGGAGTGAGGGATGCAGTAAAGAAGGATTAGTGCATCGAGAAGGAGATACTCGTATCGCAAAAGAAAAGCCAGTCGCTTCCACAGAAACGATACTCGATTTAGAAGGAGAGGTCATAGAACCCATAGTATTTCATAGCGACGCAATTTCCGTTTGAATTCGTCAAAGTGTGGGAGTGAGGGATGCAGTAAAGAAGGATTAGTGGATCGGAAATGAGATTGTCGCATCCCAAAAGAAAATCCTGTCGTTTCCATAGAAACGTTACTCGATTTAGAAGGAAATGTCTTAGAACACATAGTATTTCATAGCGACGCAATTTCCGTGTGAATTCGTCAATGTGTGTGAGTGAGGGATGCAGTAAAGAAGGATTAGTGGATCGGAAATGAGATTGTCGCATCCCAAAAGAAAATCCTGTCGTTTCCATAGAAACGTTACTCGACTTAGATGGAAATGTCTTAGAACACATAGTATTTCATAGCGACGCAATTTCCGTGTGAATTCGTCAATGAGTGGGAGTGAGGGATACAGTAAAGACGGATTAGTGGATTGGAAATGAGATTGTCGTATCCCAAAAGAAAATCCTGTCGTTTCCATAGAAACGTTACTCGATTTAGAAGGAAATGTCTTAGAACACATAGTATTTCATAGCGACGCAAATTCCGTGTGAATTCGACAATGAGTGGGAGTGAGGGATGCAGTAAAGAAGGATTAGTGGATCGGAAATGAGATGGTCTTATCCCAAAAGAAAATTCTGTCGTTTCCATAGAAACGTTACTCGATTTAGAAGGAAATGTCTTAGAACACATAGTATTTCATAGCGACGCAATTTCCGTGTGAATTCGTCAATGAGTGGGAGTGAGGGATGCAGTAAAGAAGGATTAGTGGATCGGAAATGAGATTGTCGTATCCCAAAAGAAAATCCTGTCGTTTCCATAGAAACGTTACTCGATTTAGAAGCAGAAGTCATAGAACACATAGTATTTTATAGCGACGCAATTTCCGTGTGAATTCGTCAATGTGTGGGAGTGAGGGATGCAGTAAAGAAGGATTAGTGAATCGGAAATGAGATTGTCGTATCCCAAAAGAAAATCCTTTCGTTTCCATGGAAACGTTACTCGATTTAGAAGGAGAAGTCATAGAACACATAGTATTTCATTGCGACGCAATTTCCGTGTGAATTCGTCAATGTGTGGGAGTGAGGGATGCAGTAAACAAGGATTAGTGGATCGGAAATTAGATTGTCGTATCCCAAAAGAAAATCCTGTCGTTTCCATAGATACGTTACTCGATTCGGAAGGATATGTCTTAGAACACATAGTATTTCATAGCGACGCAATTTCCATGTGAATTCGTCAATGAGTGGGAGTGAGGGATGCAGTAAAGAAGGATTAGTGGATCGGAAATGAGATTGTCGTATCCCAAAAGAAAATCCTGTCGTTTCCATAGAAACGTTACTCGATTTAGAAGGAGAAGTCATAGAACCCATAGTATTTCATAGCGACGTAATTTCCGTGTGAATTCGTCAATGTGTGGGAGTGAGGGATGCAGTAAAGAAGGATTAGTGGATCAGAAATGAGATTGTCGTATCCCAAAAGAAAATCCTGTCGTTTCCATAGAAACGTTATTCGACTTAGAAGGAGAAGTCATAGAACCCGTAGTATTTCATAGCGACGCAGTTTCCGTGTGAATTCGTCAATGAGTGGGAGTGAGGGATGCAGTAAAGAAGGATTAGTGGATCGGAATTGAGATTGTCGTGTCCCAAAAGAGAATCCTGTCGTTTTTATAGAAACGTTACTCGATTTAGAAGGAAATGTCTTAGAACACATAGTATTTCATAGCGACGCAATTTCCGTGTGAATTCGTCAATGTGTGGGAGTGAGGGATGCAGTAAAGAACGATTAGTGGATCGGAAATGAGATTGTCGTATCCCATGAGAAAATCCTATCGTTTCCATAGAAACGTTACTCGATTTAGAAGGAGAAGTCATAGAACCCATAGTATTTCACAGCGACGCAATTTCCGTGTGAATTCGTCAATGTGTGGGAGTGGGGAACGCAGTAAAGAAGGATTGGGGGAAGGAAATGAGATTGTCGTATCCCAAAAGAAAATCCTGTCGTTTCCATAGAAACGATACTCGATTTAGAAGGAGAAGTCTTAGAACACATAGTATTTCATAGCGACGCAATTTCCGTGTGAGTTCGTCAATGAGTGGGAGTGAGGGATGCAGTAAACAAGGATTAGTGGATCCGATATGTGATTGTCGAATCCCAAAAGAAAATGCTGTCGTTTCCATAGAAACGTTACTCGATTTAGAAGGAAATGTCTTAGAACACATAGTATTTCATAGCGACGCAATTTCCGTGTGAATTCGTCAATGGGTGGGAGTGAGGGATGCAGTAAAGAAGGATTAGTGCATCGAGAAGGAGATACTCGTATCGCAAAAGAAAAGCCAGTCGTTTCCACAGAAACGATACTCGATTTAGAAGGAGAAGTCATAGAACCCATAATATTTCATAGCGACGCAATTTCCGTGTGAATTCGTCAAAGTGTGAGAGTGAGGGATGCAGTAAAGAAGGATTAGTGGATCGGAAATGAGATTGTCGTATCCCAAAAGAAAATCCTGTCGTTTATATAGAAACGTTACTCGACTTAGAAGGAAATGTCTTAGAACACATAGTATTTCATAGCGACGCAATTTCCGTGTGAATTCGTCAATGAGTGGGAGTGCGGGATGCAGGAAAGAAGGATTAGTGGATCGGAAATGAGATTGTCGTATCCCAAAAGAAAATCCTGTCGTTTCCATAGAAACGTTACTCGATTTAGAAGGAAAAGTCTTAGAACACATAGTATTTTATAGCGACGCAATTTCCGTGTGAATTCAGCAATGTGTGGGAGTGAGGGATGCAGTAAAGAAAGATTAGTGGTTCGGAAATGAAATTGTCGTATCCCAAAAGAAAATCCTGTCGTTTCCATAGAAACGTTACTCGATTTAGATGGAAATGTCTTAGAACACATAGTATTTCATAGCGACGCAATTTCCGTGTGATTTCGTCAATGAGTGGGAGTGAGGGATGCAGAAAAGAAGGTTAGTGCATCGAGAAGAGATACTCGTATCGCAAAAGAAAAGCCAGTCGTTTCCATAGAAACGATACTCGATTTACAAGGAGAAGTCATAGACCCCATAGTATTTCATTGCGACGCAATTTCCGTGTGAATTCGTCAATGTGTGGGAGTGAGGGATGCAGTAAAGAAGGATTAGTGGATCGGAAATAAGATTGTCGTATTCCAAAAGAAAATGCTGTCGTTTCCATAGAAACGTTACTCGATTTAGAAGGAAACGTCTTAGAACACATAGTATTTCATAGCGACGCAATTTCCGTGTGAATTCGTCAATGTGTGTGAGTGAGGGATGCAGTAAAGAAGGATTAGTGGATCGGAAATGAGATTGTCGTATCCCAAAAGAAAATCCTGTCGTTTCCATAGAAACGTTACTCAATTTAAAAAGAGAAGTCATAGGACACATAGTAAATCATAGCGACGCAATTTCCGTGTGAATTCGTCAATGTGTGGGAGTGAGGGATGCAGTAAAGAAGGATTAGTTGATCGGAAAAGAGATTGTCGTATCCCAAAAGAAAATCCTGTCGTTTCCATAGAAACGATACTCGATTTAGAAGGAGAAGTCATAGAACACATAGTATTTCATAGCGACGCAATTTCCGTGTGTATTCGTCAATGAGTGGAAATGAGGGATGCAGTAAACAAGGATTAGTGGATCGGAAATGTGATTGTCGTATCCCAAAAGAAAATCCTGTCGTTTCCGTAGAAACGTTACTCGATTTAGAAGGAAATGTCTTAGAACACATAGTATTTCGTAGCGACGCAATTTCCGTGTGAATTCGTCAATGTGTGGGAGTGAGGGATGCAGTAAAGAAGGATTAGTGGGTAGGAAATGTGAATGTCGTATCCCAAAAGAAAACCCTGTCGTTTCCATAGAAACGTTACTCGATTTAGAAGGAAATGTCTTAGAACACATAGTATTTCATAGCGACGCAGTTTCCGTGTGAATTCGTCAATGAGTGGGAGTGAGGGATGCAGTAAAGAAAGATTAGTGGATCGGAAATGAGATTGTCGTATCCCAAAAGAAAATCCTGTCGTTTCCATAGAAATGTTACTCGATTTAGAAGGAAATGTCTTAGAACACATAGTAATTCATAGCGACGCAATTTCCGTGTGAATTCGTCATTGTGTGGGAGTGAGGGATGCAGTAAAGAAGGATTAGTGGATCGGAAATGTGATTGTCGTACCCCAAATGAAAATCCAGTCGTTTCCATAGAAACGTTACTCGATTTAGAAGGAAATGTCATAGAACCCATAGTATTTCATAGCGACGCAATTTCCGTGTGAAATCGTCAATGTGTGGGAGTGAGGCATGCAGTAAGGAAGGATTAGTGGATCGGAAATGAGATTGTCGTATCCCAAAAGAGAATCCTGTCGTTTCCATAGAAACGTTACTCGATTTAGAAGGAGAAGTCATAGTACCCATAGTATTTCTAGCGACTCAATTTCTGTGTTAATTCATCAATGTGTGGGAGTGAGGGATGCAGGAAAGAAGGATTAGTGGATCGGAAATGTGATTGTCGTATCCCAAAATAAAATCCTGTCGTTTCCATAGAGACGTTACTCGATTTAGAAGGAAATGTCTGAGAACACATAGTATTTCATAGAGACGCAATCTCCGTGTGAATTAGTCAATGAGTGGGAGTGAGGGATGCAGTAAAGAAGGATTAGTGGATCGGAAATGAGATTGTCGTATCCCAAAAGAAAATCCTGTCGTTTCCATAGAAACGATACTCGATTTAGAAGGAGAAGTCTTAGAACACATAGTATTTCATAGCGACGCAATTTCCGTGTGAGTTCGTCAATGAGTGGGAGTGAGGGATGCAGTAAACAAGGATTAGTGGATCCGATATGTGATTGTCGAATCCCAAAAGAAAATGCTGTCGTTTCCATAGAAACGTTACTCGATTTAGAAGGAAATGTCTTAGAACACATAGTATTTCATAGCGACGCAATTTCCGTGTGAATTCGTCAATGGGTGGGAGTGAGGGATGCAGTAAAGAAGGATTAGTGCATCGAGAAGGAGATACTCGTATCGCAAAAGAAAAGCCAGTCGTTTCCACAGAAACGATACTCGATTTAGAAGGAGAAGTCATAGAACCCATAATATTTCATAGCGACGCAATTTCCGTGTGAATTCGTCAAAGTGTGAGAGTGAGGGATGCAGTAAAGAAGGATTAGTGGATCGGAAATGAGATTGTCGTATCCCAAAAGAAATTCCTGTCGTTTATATAGAAACGTTACTCGACTTAGAAGGAAATGTCTTAGAACACATAGTATTTCATA
This sequence comes from Schistocerca piceifrons, assembly GCF_021461385.2. NCBI lineage: Eukaryota > Metazoa > Arthropoda > Insecta > Orthoptera > Acrididae > Schistocerca > Schistocerca piceifrons. Next base: position 104,660 of record NW_025728271.1, read on the forward strand.
GCGACGCAATTTCCGTGTGAATTCGTCAATGAGTGGGAGTGCGGGATGCAGGAAAGAAGGATTAGTGGATCGGAAATGAGATTGTCGTATCCCAAAAGAAAATCCTGTCGTTTCCATAGAAACGTTACTCGATTTAGAAGGAAAAGTCTTAGAACACATAGTATTTTATAGCGACGCAATTTCCGTGTGAATTCAGCAATGTGTGGGAGTGAGGGATGCAGTAAAGAAAGATTAGTGGTTCGGAAATGAAATTGTCGTATCCCAAAAGAAAATCCTGTCGTTTCCATAGAAACGTTACTCGATTTAGATGGAAATGTCTTAGAACACATAGTATTTCATAGCGACGCAATTTCCGTGTGATTTCGTCAATGAGTGGGAGTGAGGGATGCAGAAAAGAAGGTTAGTGCATCGAGAAGAGATACTCGTATCGCAAAAGAAAAGCCAGTCGTTTCCATAGAAACGATACTCGATTTACAAGGAGAAGTCATAGACCCCATAGTATTTCATTGCGACGCAATTTCCGTGTGAATTCGTCAATGTGTGGGAGTGAGGGATGCAGTAAAGAAGGATTAGTGGATCGGAAATAAGATTGTCGTATTCCAAAAGAAAATCCTGTCGTTTCCATAGAAACGTTACTCGATTTAGAAGGAAACGTCTTAGAACACATAGTATTTCATAGCGACGCAATTTCCGTGTGAATTCGTCAATGTGTGTGAGTGAGGGATGCAGTAAAGAAGGATTAGTGGATCGGAAATGAGATTGTCGTATCCCAAAAGAAAATCCTGTCGTTTCCATAGAAACGTTACTCAATTTAAAAAGAGAAGTCATAGGACACATAGTAAATCATAGCGACGCAATTTCCGTGTGAATTCGTCAATGTGTGGGAGTGAGGGATGCAGTAAAGAAGGATTAGTTGATCGGAAAAGAGATTGTCGTATCCCAAAAGAAAATCCTGTCGTTTCCATAGAAACGATACTCGATTTAGAAGGAGAAGTCATAGAACACATAGTATTTCATAGCGACGCAATTTCCGTGTGTATTCGTCAATGAGTGGAAATGAGGGATGCAGTAAACAAGGATTAGTGGATCGGAAATGTGATTGTCGTATCCCAAAAGAAAATCCTGTCGTTTCCGTAGAAACGTTACTCGATTTAGAAGGAAATGTCTTAGAACACATAGTATTTCGTAGCGACGCAATTTCCGTGTGAATTCGTCAATGTGTGGGAGTGAGGGATGCAGTAAAGAAGGATTAGTGGGTAGGAAATGTGAATGTCGTATCCCAAAAGAAAACCCTGTCGTTTCCATAGAAACGTTACTCGATTTAGAAGGAAATGTCTTAGAACACATAGTATTTCATAGCGACGCAGTTTCCGTGTGAATTCGTCAATGAGTGGGAGTGAGGGATGCAGTAAAGAAAGATTAGTGGATCGGAAATGAGATTGTCGTATCCCAAAAGAAAATCCTGTCGTTTCCATAGAAATGTTACTCGATTTAGAAGGAAATGTCTTAGAACACATAGTAATTCATAGCGACGCAATTTCCGTGTGAATTCGTCATTGTGTGGGAGTGAGGGATGCAGTAAAGAAGGATTAGTGGATCGGAAATGTGATTGTCGTACCCCAAATGAAAATCCAGTCGTTTCCATAGAAACGTTACTCGATTTAGAAGGAAATGTCATAGAACCCATAGTATTTCATAGCGACGCAATTTCCGTGTGAAATCGTCAATGTGTGGGAGTGAGGCATGCAGTAAAGAAGGATTAGTGGATCGGAAATGAGATTGTCGTATCCCAAAAGAGAATCCTGTCGTTTCCATAGAAACGTTACTCGATTTAGAAGGAGAAGTCATAGTACCCATAGTATTTCTAGCGACTCAATTTCTGTGTTAATTCATCAATGTGTGGGAGTGAGGGATGCAGGAAAGAAGGATTAGTGGATCGGAAATGTGATTGTCGTATCCCAAAATAAAATCCTGTCGTTTCCATAGAGACGTTACTCGATTTAGAAGGAAATGTCTGAGAACACATAGTATTTCATAGAGACGCAATCTCCGTGTGAATTAGTCAATGAGTGGGAGTGAGGGATGCAGTAAAGAAGGATTAGTGGATCGGAAATGAGATTGTCGTATCCCAAAAGAAAATCCTGTCGTTTCCATAGAAACGATACTCGATTTAGAAGGAGAAGTCTTAGAACACATAGTATTTCATAGCGACGCAATTTCCGTGTGAATTCGTCAATGAGTGGGAGTGACGGATGCAGTAAACAAGGATTAGTGGATCGGATATGTGATTGTCGTATCCCAAAAGAAAATCCTGTCGTTTCCATAGAAACGTTACTCGATTTAGATGGAAATGTCTTAGAACACATAGTATTTCATAGCGACGCAATTTCCGTGTGATTTCGTCAATGAGTGGGAGTGAGGGATGCAGAAAAGAAGGTTAGTGCATCGAGAAGAGATACTCGTATCGCAAAAGAAAAGCCAGTCGTTTCCATAGAAACGATACTCGATTTACAAGGAGAAGTCATAGACCCCATAGTATTTCATTGCGACGCAATTTCCGTGTGAATTCGTCAATGTGTGGGAGTGAGGGATGCAGTAAAGAAGGATTAGTGGATCGGAAATAAGATTGTCGTATTCCAAAAGAAAATCCTGTCGTTTCCATAGAAACGTTACTCGATTTAGAAGGAAACGTCTTAGAACACATAGTATTTCATAGCGACGCAATTTCCGTGTGAATTCGTCAATGTGTGTGAGTGAGGGATGCAGTAAAGAAGGATTAGTGGATCGGAAATGAGATTGTCGTATCCCAAAAGAAAATCCTGTCGTTTCCATAGAAACGTTACTCAATTTAAAAAGAGAAGTCATAGGACACATAGTAAATCATAGCGACGCAATTTCCGTGTGAATTCGTCAATGTGTGGGAGTGAGGGATGCAGTAAAGAAGGATTAGTTGATCGGAAAAGAGATTGTCGTATCCCAAAAGAAAATCCTGTCGTTTCCATAGAAACGATACTCGATTTAGAAGGAGAAGTCATAGAACACATAGTATTTCATAGCGACGCAATTTCCGTGTGTATTCGTCAATGAGTGGAAATGAGGGATGCAGTAAACAAGGATTAGTGGATCGGAAATGTGATTGTCGTATCCCAAAAGAAAATCCTGTCGTTTCCGTAGAAACGTTACTCGATTTAGAAGGAAATGTCTTAGAACACATAGTATTTCGTAGCGACGCAATTTCCGTGTGAATTCGTCAATGTGTGGGAGTGAGGGATGCAGTAAAGAAGGATTAGTGGGTAGGAAATGTGAATGTCGTATCCCAAAAGAAAACCCTGTCGTTTCCATAGAAACGTTACTCGATTTAGAAGGAAATGTCTTAGAACACATAGTATTTCATAGCGACGCAGTTTCCGTGTGAATTCGTCAATGAGTGGGAGTGAGGGATGCAGTAAAGAAAGATTAGTGGATCGGAAATGAGATTGTCGTATCCCAAAAGAAAATCCTGTCGTTTCCATAGAAATGTTACTCGATTTAGAAGGAAATGTCTTAGAACACATAGTAATTCATAGCGACGCAATTTCCGTGTGAATTCGTCATTGTGTGGGAGTGAGGGATGCAGTAAAGAAGGATTAGTGGATCGGAAATGTGATTGTCGTACCCCAAATGAAAATCCTGTCGTTTCCATAGAAACGTTACTCGATTTAGAAGGAAATGTCATAGAACCCATAGTATTTCATAGCGACGCAATTTCCGTGTGAAATCGTCAATGTGTGGGAGTGAGGCATGCAGTAAAGAAGGATTAGTGGATCGGAAATGAGATTGTCGTATCCCAAAAGAGAATCCTGTCGTTTCCATAGAAACGTTACTCGATTTAGAAGGAGAAGTCATAGTACCCATAGTATTTCTAGCGACTCAATTTCTGTGTTAATTCATCAATGTGTGGGAGTGAGGGATGCAGGAAAGAAGGATTAGTGGATCGGAAATGTGATTGTCGTATCCCAAAATAAAATCCTGTCGTTTCCATAGAGACGTTACTCGATTTAGAAGGAAATGTCTGAGAACACATAGTATTTCATAGAGACGCAATCTCCGTGTGAATTAGTCAATGAGTGGGAGTGAGGGATGCAGTAAAGAAGGATCAGTGGATCGGAAATGAGATTGTCGTATCCCAAAAGAAAATCCTGTCGTTTCCATAGAAACGATACTCGATTTAGAAGGAGAAGTCTTAGAACACATAGTATTTCATAGCGACGCAATTTCCGTGTGAATTCGTCAATGAGTGGGAGTGACGGATGCAGTAAACAAGGATTAGTGGATCGGATATGTGATTGTCGTATCCCAAAAGAAAATCCTGTCGTTTCCATAGAAACGTTACTCGATTTAGAAGGAAATGTCTTAGAACACATCGTATTTCATAGCGACGCAATTTCCGTGTGAATTCGTCAATTGGTGGGAGTGAGGGATGCAGTAAAGAAGGATTAGTGCATCGAGAAGGAGATACTCGTATCGCAAAAGAAAAGCCAGTCGTTTCCACAGAAACGATACTCGATTTAGAAGGAGAAGTCATAGAACCCATAGTATTTCATAGCGACGCAATTTCCGTTTGAATTCGTCAAAGTGTGGGAGTGAGGGATGCAGTAAAGAAGGATTAGTGGATCGGAAATGAGATTGTCGCATCCCAAAAGAAAATCCTGTCGTTTCCATAGAAACGTTACTCGATTTAGAAGGAAATGTCTTAGAACACATAGTATTTCATAGCGACGCAATTTCCGTGTGAATTCGTCAATGTGTGTGAGTGAGGGATGCAGTAAAGAAGGATTAGTGGATCGGAAATGAGATTGTCGCATCCCAAAAGAAAATCCTGTCGTTTCCATAGAAACGTTACTCGACTTAGATGGAAATGTCTTAGAACACATAGTATTTCATAGCGACGCAATTTCCGTGTGAATTCGTCAATGAGTGGGAGTGAGGGATACAGTAAAGACGGATTAGTGGATTGGAAATGAGATTGTCGTATCCCAAAAGAAAATCCTGTCGTTTCCATAGAAACGTTACTCGATTTAGAAGGAAATGTCTTAGAACACATAGTATTTCATAGCGACGCAAATTCCGTGTGAATTCGACAATGAGTGGGAGTGAGGGATGCAGTAAAGAAGGATTAGTGGATCGGAAATGAGATGGTCTTATCCCAAAAGAAAATTCTGTCGTTTCCATAGAAACGTTACTCGATTTAGAAGGAAATGTCTTAGAACACATAGTATTTCATAGCGACGCAATTTCCGTGTGAATTCGTCAATGAGTGGGAGTGAGGGATGCAGTAAAGAAGGATTAGTGGATCGGAAATGAGATTGTCGTATCCCAAAAGAAAATCCTGTCGTTTCCATAGAAACGTTACTCGATTTAGAAGGAGAAGTCATAGAACACATAGTATTTTATAGCGACGCAATTTCCGTGTGAATTCGTCAATGTGTGGGAGTGAGGGATGCAGTAAAGAAGGATTAGTGAATCGGAAATGAGATTGTCGTATCCCAAAAGAAAATCCTGTCGTTTCCATAGAAACGTTACTCGATTTGGAAGGAAATGTCTTACAACACATAGTTTTTCATAGCAACGCAATTTCCTTCTGAATTTCTCAATGAGTGGTAGTGATTGATGCAGTAAAGAAGGATTAGTGGATCGTAAATGAGATTGTCGTATCCCAAAAGAAAATCCTGTCGTTTCCATAGAAACGTTACTCGATTTAGAAGGAAATGTCTTTGAACACGTAGTATTTCAAAGCGTCGCAATTTCCGTGTGAATTCGTCAATGTGTGGGAGTGAGGGATGCAGTAAAGAAGGATTAGTGGATCCGAAATGTGATTGTCGTATCCCAAAAGAGAATCCTGTCGTTTCCATAGAAACGTTACTCGATTTAGAAGGAGAAGTCATAGAACACATAGTATTTCATAGCTACTCAATTTTTGTGTTAATTCGTCAACGTGAGGGAGCTAGGGATGCAATAAAGAAGGAATAGTGCATCGAGAAGAAGATACTCGTATCGCAAAAGAAAAGCCAGTCGTTTCCATAGAAACGATACTCGATTTAGAGGGAGAAGTCATAGAACCCATAGTATTTCATTGCGACACAATTGCTGTGTTAATTCGTCAATGTGTGGGAGTGAGGGATGCAGTAAGGAAGGATTAGTGGATCGGAAATGTGATTGTCGTATCCTAAAAGAAAATCCAGTCGTTTCCATAGAAACGTTACTCGATTTAGAAGGAGAAGTCATAGAACCCATAGTATTTCATAGCGACGCAATTTCGGTGTGAATTCGTCAATGTGTGGGAGTGAGGGATGCAGTAAAGAAGGATTAGTGGATCCGAAATGTGATTGTCGTATCCCAAAAGAAAATCCTGTCGTTTCCATAGAAACGTTACTCGATCTAGAAGGAAATTCTTAGAACACATAGTATCTCATAGCGACGCAATTTCCGTGTGAATTCGTCAATGAGTGGGAGTGAGAGATGCAGCAAAGAAGGATTAGTGGATCGGAAATGAGATTGTCGTATCCCAAAAGAAAATCCTGTCGTTTCCATAGAAACGTTACTCGAATTAGAAGGAAAAGTGTTAGAACACATAGTAATTCATAGCGACGCAATTTCCGTGTGAAATCGTCAATGTGTGGGAGTGAGGGATGCAGTAAAGAAAGAATAATGGATCGGGAATGAGATTGTCGTATCCCAAAAGAAAATACTGTCGTTTCCATAGAAACGTTACTCGATTTAGTAGGAAATGTCTTAGAACACATAGTATTTCATAGCGACGCAATTTCCGTGTGATTTCGTCAATGTGTGGGAGTGAGGGATGCAGTAAAGAAGGATTACTGCATCGAGAAGAGATACTCGTATCGCAAAAGAAAAGCCAGACGTTTCCATAGAAACGATACTCGATTTAGAAGGAGAGGTCATAGAACCCATTGTATTTCATTCCGACGCAATTTCCGTGTGAATTCGTCAATGAGAGGGATTGAGGGATGCAGTAAAGAAGGATTAGTGGATTGGAAATGTGATTGTTGTCTCCCAAAAGAAAATCCTGTCGTTTCCATAGATACGTTACTCGATTTAGAAGGAAATGTCTTACAACACATAGTTTTTCATAGCAACGCAATTTCCTTCTGAATTTCTCAATGAGTGGTAGTGATTGATGCAGTAAAGAAGGATTAGTGGATCGTAAATGAGATTGTCGTATCCCAAAAGAAAATCCTGTCGTTTCCATAGAAACGTTACTCGATTTAGAAGGAAATGTCTTTGAACACGTAGTATTTCAAAGCGTCGCAATTTCCGTGTGAATTCGTCAATGTGTGGGAGTGAGGGATGCAGTAAAGAAGGATTAATGGATCCGAAATGTGATTGTCGTATCCCAAAAGAAAATCCTGTCGTTTCCATAGAAACGTTACTCGATCTAGAAGGAAATTCTTAGAACACATAGTATCTCATAGCGACGCAATTTCCGTGTGAATTCGTCAATGAGTGGGAGTGAGAGATGCAGCAAAGAAGGATTAGTGGATCGGAAATGAGATTGTCGTATCCCAAAAGAAAATCCTGTCGTTTCCATAGAAACGTTACTCGAATTAGAAGGAAAAGTGTTAGAACACATAGTAATTCATAGCGACGCAATTTCCGTGTGAAATCGTCAATGTGTGGGAGTGAGGGATGCAGTAAAGAAAGATTAATGGATCGGGAATGAGATTGTCGTATCCCAAAAGAAAATACTGTCGTTTCCATAGAAACGTTACTCGATTTAGTAGGAAATGTCTTAGAACACATAGTATTTCATAGCGACGCAATTTCCGTGTGATTTCGTCAATGTGTGGGAGTGAGGGATGCAGTAAAGAAGGATTACTGGAACCAGAAGAGATACTCGTATCGCAAAAGAAAAGCCAGACGTTTCCATAGAAACGATACTCGATTTAGAAGGAGAAGTCATAGAACCCATTGTATTTCATTCCGACGCAATTTCCGTGTGAATTCGTCAATGAGAGGGATTGAGGGATGCAGTAAAGAAGGATTAGTGGATTGGAAATGTGATTGTTGTCTCCAAAAGAAAATCCTGTCGTTTCCATAGATACGTTACTCGATTTAGAAGGAAATGTCTTAGAACACATAGTATTTCATAGCGACGCAATCTCCGTGTGAATTCGTCTAATGAGTGGGAGTGAGGGATGCAGTAAAGAAGGATTAGTGGATCGGAAATGAGATTGTCGTATCCCAAAAGAAAATCCTGTCGTTTCCATAGAAACGATACTCGATTTAGAAGGAAATGTCTTAGAACACATAGCATTTCATAGCGACGCAATTTCCGTGTGAATTCGTCAATGGGTGGGAGTGAGGGATGCAGTAAAGAACGATTAGTGCATCTAGAAGGAGATACTCGTATCGCAAAAGAAAAGCCAGTCGTTTCCACAGAAACGATACTCGATTTAGAAGGAGAAGTCATAGAACCCATAGTATTTCATAGCGACGCAATTTCCGTGTGAATTCGTCAATGGGTGGGAGTGAGGGATGCAGTAAAGAAGGATTAGTGCATCTAGAAGGAGATACTCGTATCGCAAAAGAGAAGCCAGTCGTTTCCACAGAAACGATACTCGATTTAGAAGGAGAAGTCATAGAACCCATAGTATTTCATAGCGACGCAATTTCCGTGTGAATTCGTCAATGTGTGGGAGTGAGGGATGCAGTAAAGAAAGATTAATGGATCGGAAATGAGATTGTCGTATCCCAAAAGAAAATCCTGTCGTTTCCATAGAAACGTTACTCGATTTAGAAGGAAAATGTCTTAGAACACATCGTATTTCATAGTGACGCAATTTCCGTGTGAATTCGCCAATTGGTGGGAGTGAGGGATGCAGTAAAGAAGGATTAGTGCATCGAGAAGGAGATACTCGAATCGCAAAAGAAAAAGCCAGTCGTTTCCACATAAACGATACTCGATTTAGAAGGAGAAGTCATAGAACCCATAGTATTTCATAGCGACGCAATTTTCGTTTGAATTCGTCAAAGTGTGTGAGTGAGGGATGCAGTAAAGAAGGATTAGTGGATCGGAAATGAGATTGTCGCATCCCAAAAGAAAATCCTGTCGTTTCCATAAAAACGTTACTCGACTTAGATGGAAATGTCTTAGAACACATAGTATTTCATAGCGACGCAATTTCCGTGTGAATTCGTCAATGAGTGGGAGTGAGGGATACAGTAAAGACGGATCAGTGGATCGGAAATGAGATTGTCGTATCCCAAAAGAAAATCCTGTCGTTTCCATAGAAACGTTACTCGATTTAGAAGGAAATGACTTAGAACACAAAGTATTTCATAGCGACGCAAATTCCGTGTGAATTCGACAATGAGTGGGAGTGAGGGATGCAGTAAAGAAGGATTAGTGGATCGGAAATGAGATGGTCTTATCCCAAAAGAAAATCCTGTCGTTTCCATAGAAACGTTACTCGATTTAGAAGGAAATATCTTAGAACACATAGTATTTCATAGCGACGCAATTTCCGTGTGAATTCGTCAATGAGTGGGAGTGAGGGATGCAGTAAAGAAGGATTAGTGGATCGGAAATGAGATTGTCGTATCCCAAAAGAAAATCCTGTCGTTTCCATAGAAACGTTACTCGATTTAGAAGGAGAAGTCATAGAACACATAGTATTTTATAGCGACGCAATTTCCGTGTGAATTCGTCAATGTGTGGGAGTGAGGGATGCAGTAAAGAAGGATTAGTGAATCGGAAATGAGATTGTCGTATCCCAAAAGAAAATCCTGTCGTTTCCATAGAAAACGATACTCGATTTAGAAGGGGAAGTCTTAGAACACATAGTATTTCATAGCGACGCAATTTCCGTGTGAATTCGTTAATGGGTGGGAGTGAGGGATGCAGTAAAGAAGGATTAGTGCATCGAGATGGAGATACTCGTATCGCAAAAGAAAAGCCAGTCGTTTCCACAGAAACGATACTCGATGTAGAAGGAGAAGTCATAGAACCCATAGTATTTCATAGCGACGCAATTTCCGTGTGAATTCGTCAAAGTGTGGGAGTGAGGGATGCAGTAAAGAAGGATTAGTGGATCGGAAATGAGATTGTCGTATCCCAGAAGAAAATCCTGTCGTTTCCATAGAAACGTTACTCGATTTAGAAGGAAATGTCTTAGAACACATAGTATTTCATAGCAACGCAATTTCCGTGTGAATTCGTCAAAGTGTGGGAGTGAGGGATGCAGTAAAGAAGGATTAGTGGATCGGAAATGAGATTGTCGTATCCCAAAGAAAATCCTGTCGTTTCCATAGAAACGTTACTCGATTTAGAAGGAAATCTCTTAGAACACATAGTATTTCATAGCGACGCAATTTCCGTGTGAATTCGTCAGTGTGTGGGAGTGAGGGATGCAGTAAAGAAGGATTAGTCGATCGGAAATGAGATTGCCGTATCCCAAAAGAAAATCCTGTCGTTTTCATAGAAACGTTACTCGACTTAGAAGGAAATGTCTTAGAACACATAGTATTTCATAGCGACGCAAATTTCCGTGTGAATTCGACAAATGAGTGGGAGTGAGGGATGCAGTAAAGAAGGATTAGTGGATCGGAAATGAGATGGTCTTATCCCAAAAGAAAATTCTGTCGTTTCCATAGAAACGTTACTCGATTTAGGAAGGAAATGAATTAATACACATAGTATTTCATAGCGACGCAATTTCCGTGTGAATTCGTCAATGAGTGGGAGTGAGGGATGCAGTAAAGAAGGATTAGTGGATCGGAAATGAGATTGTCGTATCCCAAAAGAAAATCCTGTCGTTTCCATAGAAACGTTACTCGATTTAGAAGGAGAAGTCATAGAACACATAGTATTTTATAGCGACGCAATTTACGTGTGAATTCGTCAATGTGTGGGAGTGAGGGATGCAGTAAAGAAGGATTAGTGAATCGGAAATGAGATTGTCGTATCCCAAAAAGAAGATCCTGTCGTTTCCATAGAAACATTACTCCATTTGGAAGGAAATGTCTTACAACACATAGTTTTTCATAGCAACGCAATTTCCTTCTGAATTCCTCAATGAGTGGTAGTGATTGATGCAGTAAAGAAGGATTAGTGGATCGGAAACGAGATTGTCGTATCCCAAAAGAAAATCCTGTCGTTTCCATAGAAACGTTACTCGATTTAGAAGGAAATGTCTTAGAACACATAGTATTTCGAAGCGTCGCAATTTCCGTGCGAATTCGTCAATGTGTGGGAGTGAGGGATGCAGTAAAGAAGGATTAGTGGATCGGAAATGAGATTGTCGTATCCCAAAAGAAAATCCTGTCGTTTCCATAGAAACGTTACTCGATTTAGAAGGAGAAGTCATAGAACACATAGTATTTTATAGCGACGCAATTTCCGTGTGAATTCGCCAATGTGTGGGAGTGAGGGATGCAGTAAAGAAGGATTAGTGAATCGGAAATGAGATTGTCGTATCCCAAAAGAAAATTATGTCGTTTCCATAGAAACGTTACTCGATTTGGAAGGAAATGTCTTACAACACATAGTTTTTCATAGCAACGCAATTTCCTTCTGAATTTCTCAATGAGTGGTAGTGATTGATGCAGTAAAGAAGGATTAGTGGATCGGAAATGAGATTGTCGTATTCCAAAAGAAAATCCTGTCGTTTTCATAGAAACGTTACTCGATTTAGAGGGAAATGTCTTTGAACACATAGTATTTCAAAGCGTCGCAATTTCCGTGTGAATTCGTCAATGTGAGGGAGTGAGGGATGCAGTAAAGAAGGATTAGTGGATCGGAAAGGAGATTGTCGTATCCCAAAAGTAAATCCTGTCGTATCCATAGAAACGTTACTCGAATTAGAAGGATATGTCTTAGAACACATAGTATTTCATAGCGACGCAATTTCCGTGTGAATTCGTCAATGAGTGGGAGTGAGGGATGCAGTAAAGAAGGATTAGTGGATCGGAAATGAGATTGTCGTATCCCAAAAGAAAATCCTGTCGTTTCCATAGATACGTTACTCGATTTAGAAGGAGAAGTCATAGAACACATAGTATTTCATAGCTACTCAATTTTTGTGTTAATTCGTCAACGTGAGGGAGCTAGGGATGCAATAAAGAAGGAATAGTGCATCGAGAAGAAGATACTCGTATCGCAAAAGAAAAGCCAGTCGTTTCCATAGAAACGATACTCGATTTAGAAGGAGAAGTCATAGAACCCATAGTATTTCATTGCGACACAATTGCTGTGTTAATTCGTCAATGTGTGGGAGTGAGGGATGCAGTAAGGAAGGATTAGTGGATCGGAAATGTGATTGTCGCATCCTAAAAGAAAATCCTGTCGTTTCCATAGAAACGTTACTCGATTTAGAAGGAGAAGTCATAGAACCCATTGTATTTCATTCCGACGCAATTTCCGTGTGAATTCGTCAATGAGAGGGATTGAGGGACGCAGTAAAGAAGGATTAGTGGATCGGAAATGAGATTGTCGTATCCCAAAAGAAAATCCTGTCGTTTCCATAGAAACGATACTCGATTTAGAAGGAAATGGCCTTAGAACACATAGTATTTCATAGCGACGCAATTTCCGTGTGAATTCGTCAATGGGTGGGAGTGAGGGATGCAGTAAAGAAGGATTAGTGCATCGAGAAGGAGATACTCGTATCGCAAAAGAAAAGCCAGTCGTTTCCACAGAAACGATACTCGATTTAGAAGGAGAAGTCATAGAACCCATAGTATTTCATAGCGACGCAATTTCCGTGTGAATTCGTCAATGTGTGGGAGTGAGGGATGCAGTAAAGAAAGATTAATGGATCGGAAATGAGATTGTCGTATCCCAAAAGAAAATCCTGTCGTTTCCATAGAAACGTTACTCGGTTTAGAAGGAAATGTCTTAGAACACATAGTATTTCATAGCGACGCAATTTCCGTGTGATTTCGTCAATGAGTGGGAGTGAGGGATGCAGTAAAGAAGGATTAGTGCATCGAGAAGAGATACTCGTATCGCAAAAGAAAATCCTGTCGTTTCCATAGAAACGTTACTCGATTTAGAAGGAGAAGTCATAGAACACATAGTATTTCATAGCTACTCAATTTCTGTGTTAATTCGTCAATGTGAGGGAGCTAGGGATGCAATAAAGAAGGAATAGTGCATCGAGAAGGAGATACTCGTATCGCAAAAGAAAAGCCAGTCGTTTCCACAGAAACGATACTCGATTTAGATGGAGAAGTCATAGAACCCATAGTATTTCATTGCGACACATTTGCTGTGTTAATTCGTCAATGTGTGGGAGTGAGGGATGCAGTAAGGAAGGATTAGTGGATCGGAAATGTGATTGTCGTATCCTAAAAGAAAATCCTTTCGTTTCCATAGAAACGTTACTCGATTTAGAAGGAGAAGTCATAGAACACATAGTATTTTATAGCGACGCAATTTCCGTGTGAATTCGCCAATGTGTGGGAGTGAGGGATGCAGTAAAGGAGGATTAGTGAATCGGAAATGAGATTGTCGTATCCCAAAAGAAAATCCTGTCGTTTCCATAGAAACGTTACTCGATCTAGAAGGAAATGTCTTAGAACACATAGTATCTCATAGCAACGCAATTTCCGTGTGAATTCGTCAATGAGTGGGAGTGAGGGATGCAGTAAAGAAGGATTAGTCTATCGGAAATGAGATTGTCGTATCCCAAAAGAAAATCCTGTCGTTTCCATAGAAACGTTACTCGATTTAAAAGGAAAAGTCTTAGAACACATAGTATTTCATAGCGACGCAATTTCCGTGTGAATTCGTCAATGTGTGGGAGTGAGGGATGCAGTAAAGAAAGATTAGTGGATCGGAAATGAGATTGTCGTATCCCAAAAGAAAATCCTGTCGTTTCCATAGAGACGTTACTCGATTTAGAAGGAAATGTCTTAGAACACATAGTATTTCATAGCGACGCAATCTCCGTGTGAATTCGTCAATGAGTGGGAGTGAGGGATGCAGTAAAGAAGGATTAGTGGATCGGAAATGAGATTGTCGTATCCCAAAAGAAAATCCTGTCGTTTTCACAGAAACGATACTCGATTTAGAAGGAGAAGTCTTAGAACACATAGTATTTCATAGCGACGCAATTTCCGTGTGAATTCGTCAATGAGTTGGAGTGAGGGATGCAGTAAACAAGGATTAGTGGATCGGATATGTGATATTCGTATCCCAAAAGAAAACCCCTGTCGTTTCCATAGAAACGTTACTCGATTTAGAAGGAAATGTCTTAGAACACATAGTATTTCATAGCGACGCAATTTCCGTGTGAATTCGTTAATGGTGTGGGAGTGAGGGATGCAGTAAAGAAGGATTAGTGCATCGAGATGGAGATACTCGTATCGCAAAAGAAAAGCCAGTCGTTTCCACAGAAACGATACTCGATGTAGAAGGAGAAGTCATAGAACCCATAGTATTTCATAGCGACGCAATTTCCGTGTGAATTCGTCAAAGTGTGGGAGTGAGGGATGCAGTAAAGAAGGATTAGTGGATCGGAAATGAGATTGTCGTATCCCAGAAGAAAAATCCTGTCGTTTCCATAGAAACGTTACTCGATTTAGAAGGAAATGTCTTAGAACACATAGTATTTCATAGCAACGCAATTTCCGTGTGAATTCGTCAATGTGTGGGGAGTGAGGGATGCAGTAAAGAAGGATTAGTGGATCGGAAATGAGATTGTCGTATCCCAAAAGAAAATCCTGTCGCTTCCATAGAAACGTTTACTCGACTTAGAAGGAAATGTCTTAGAACACATAGTATTTCATAGCGACGCAATTTCCGTGTGAATTCGACAATGAGTGGGAGTGAGGGGTGCAGTAAAGACGGATTAGTGGATCGGAAATGAGATTGTCGTACCCCCAAAAGAAAATCCTGTCGTTTCCATAGAAACGTTACTCGATTTAGAAGGAAATGTCTTAAACACATAGTATTTCATAGCGACGCAAATTCCGTGTGAATTCGACAATGAGTGGGAGTGAGGGATGCAGTAAAGAAGGATTAGTGGATTGGAAATGAGATGGTCTTATCCCAAAAGAAAATTCTCTCGTTTCCATAGAAACGTTACTCGATTTAGAAGGAAATGTCTAAGAACACATAGTATTTCATAGCGACGCAATTTCCGTGTGAATTCGTCAATGAGTGGGGGTGAGGGATGCAGTAAAGAAGGATTAGTGGATCGGAAATGAGATTGTCGTATCCCAAAAGAAAATCCTGTCGTTTCCATAGAAACGTTACTCGATTTAGAAGGAGAAGTCATAGAACACATAGTATTTTATAGCGACGCAATTTCCGTGTGAATTCGTAAATGTGTGGGAGAGAGGGATGCAGTAAAGAAGGATTAGTGAATCGGAAATGAGATTGTCGTAAAAAGAAAATCCTGTCGTTTCCATAGAAACGTTACTCGATTTGGAAGGAAACGTCTTACAACACATAGTTTTTCATAGCAACGCAATTTCCTTCTGAATTCCTTAATGAGTGGTAGTGATTGATGCAGTAAAGAAGGATTAGTGGATCGGAAATGAGATTGTCGTATCCCAAAAGAAATTCCTGTCGTTTCCATAGAAACGTTACTCGATTTAGAAGGAAATGTCTTAGAACACATAGTATTTCAAAGCGTCGCAATTTCCGTGTGAATTCGTCAATGTGTGGGAGTGAGGGATGCAGTAAAGAAGGATTAGTGGATCGGAAATGAGATTGTCGTATCCCAAAAAAAATCCTGTCGTTTCCATAGAAACGTTACTCGATTTAGAAGGAAATGTCTTAGAACACATAGTATTTCATAGCGACGCAATTTCCGTGTGATTTCGTCAATGAGTGGGAGTGAGGGATGCAGTAAAGAAGGATTAGTGCATCGAGAAGAGATACTCGTATCGCAAAAGAAAAGCCAGTCGTTTAAATAGAAACGATACTCGATTTACAAGGAGAAGTCATATAACCCATAGTATTTCATTGCGACGCAATTTCCGTGTGAAATCGTCAATGTGTGGGAGTGAGGGATGCAGTAAAGAAGGATTAGTGGATCGGAAATGAGATTGTCGTATTCCAAAAGAAAATCCTGTCGTTTCCATAGAAACGTTACTGGATTTAGAAGGAAACGTCTTAGAACACATAGTATTTCATAGCGACGCAATTTCCGTGTGAATTCGTCAATGTGTGGGAGTGAGGGATGCAGTAAAGAAGGATTAGTGGATCGGAAATGAGATTGTCGTATCCCAAAAGAAAATCCTGTCGTTTCCATAGAAACGTTACTCAATTTAGAAGGAAATGTCTTAGAACACATAGTATTTCATAGCGACGCAATTTCCGTGTGAATTAGTCAAAGTGTGGGAGTGAATGAATGCAGTAGAGAAGGATTAGTGGATCGGAAATGAGATTGTCGTATCCCAAAAGAAAATCCTGTCGTTTCCATAGAAACGTTACTCGATTTAGAAGGAGAAGTCATAGAACACATAGTATTTCATAGCTACTCAATTTCTGTGTTAATTCGTCAATGTGACGGAGCTAGGGATGCAATAAAGAAGGAATAGTGCATCGAGAAGGAGATACTCGTATCGCAAAAGAAAAGCCAGTCGTTTCCACAGAAACGATACTCGATTTAGAAGGAGAAGTCATAGAACCCATAGTATTTCATTGCGACACAATTGCTGTGTTAATTCGTCAATGTGTGGGAGTGAGGGATGCAGTAAGGAAGGATTAGTGGATCGGAAATGTGATTGTCGTATCCTAAAAGAAAATCCTGTCGTTTCCATAGAAACGTTACTCTATTTAGAAGGAGAAGTCATAGAACACATAGTATTTTATAGCGACGCAATTTCCGCGTGAATTCGCCAATGTGTGGGAGTGAGGGATGCAGTAAAGAAGGATTAGTGAATCGGAAATGAGATTGTCGTATCCCAAAAGAAAATCCTGTCGTTTTCATAGAAACGATACTCGAATTAGAAGGAGAAGTCTTAGAACACATATTATTTCATAGCGACGCAATTTCCGTGTGAATTCGTCAATGAGTGGGAGTGAGGGATGCAGTAAACAAGGATTAGCGGATCGGATATGTGATATTCGTATCCCAAAAGAAAATCCTGTCGTTTCCATAGAAACGTTACTCGATTTAGAAGGAAATGTCTTAGAACACATAGTATTTCATAGCGACGCAATCTCCGTGTGAATTCGTCAATGAGTGGGAGTGAGGGATGCAGTAAAGAAGGATTAGTGGATCGGAAATGAGATTGTCGTATCCCAAAAGAAAATCCTGTCGTTTTCATAGAAACGATACTCGATTTAGAAGGAGAAGTCTTAGAACACATAGTATTTCATAGCGACGCAATTTCCGTGTGAATTCGTCAATGAGTGGGAGTGAGGGATGCAGTAAACAAGGATTAGTGGATCGGATATGTGATATTCGTATCCCAAAAGAAAATCCTGTCGTTTCCATAGAAACGTTACTCGATTTAGAAGGAAATGTCTTAGAACACATAGTATTTCATAGCGACGCAATTTCCGTGTGAATTCGTTAATGGGTGGGAGTGAGGGATGCAGTAAAGAAGGATTAGTGCATCGAGATGGAGATACTCGTATCGCAAAAGAAAAGCCAGTCGTTTCCACAGAAACGATACTCGATGTAGAAGGAGAAGTCATAGAACCCATAGTATTTCATAGCGACGCAATTTCCGTGTGAATTCGTCAAAGTGTGGGAGTGAGGGATGCAGTAAAGAAGGATTAGTGGATCGGAAATGAGATTGTCGTATCCCAGAAGAAAATCCTGTCGTTTCCATAGAAACGTTACTCGATTTAGAAGGAAATGTCTTAGAACACATAGTATTTCATAGCGACGCAATTTCCGTGTGAATTCGTCAATGTGTGGGAGTGAGGGATGCAGTAAAGAAGGATTAGTGGACCGGAAATGAGATTGTCGTATCCCAAAAGAAAATCCTGTCGATTCCATAGAAACGTTACTCGACTTAGAAGGAAATGTCTTAGAACACATAGTATTTCATAGCGACGCAATTTCCGTGTGAATTCGACAATCAGTGGGAGTGAGGGGTGCAGTAAAGACGGATTAGTGGATCGGAAATGAGATTGTCGTATCCCAAAAGAAAATCCTGACGTTTCCATAGAAACGTTACTCGATTTAGAAGGAAATGTCTTAGAACACATAGTATTTCATAGCGACGCAAATTCCGTGTGAATTCGACAATGAGTGGGAGTGAGGGATGCAGTAAAGAAGGATTAGTGGATTGGAAATGAGATGGTCTTATCCCAAAAGAAAATTCTCTCGTTTCCATAGAAACGTTACTCGATTTAGAAGGAAATGTCTAAGAACACATAGTATTTCATAGCGACGCAATATCCGTGTGAATTCGTCAATGAGTGGGAGTGAGGGATGCAGTAAAGAAGGATTAGTGGATCGGAAATGAGATTGTCGTATCCCAAAAGAAAATCCTGTCGTTTCCATAGAAACGTTACTCGATTTAGAAGGAGAAGTCATAGAACACATACTATTTTATAGCGACGCAATTTCCGTGTGAATTCGTAAATGTGTGGGAGAGAGGGATGCAGTAAAGAAGGATTAGTGAATCGGAAATGAGATTGTCGTATCATAAAAAGAAAATCCTGTCGTTTCCATAGAAACGTTACTCGATTTGGAAGGAAACGTCTTACAACACATAGTTTTTCATAGCAACGCAATTTCCTTCTGAATTCCTTAATGAGTGGTAGTGATTGATGCAGTAAAGAAGGATTAGTGGATCGGAAATGAGATTGTCGTATCCCAAAAGAAAATCCTGTCGTTTCCATAGAAACGTTACTCGATTTAGAAGGAAATGTCTTAGAACACATAGTATTTCAAAGCGTCGCAATTTCCGTGTGAATTCGTAAATGTGTGGGAGTGAGGGATGCAGTAAAGAAGGATTAGTGAATCGGAAATGAGATTGTCGTATCCCAAAAGAAAATCCTGTCGTTTCCATAGAAACGTTACTCGATCTAGAAGGAAATGTCTTAGAACACATAGTATCTCATAGCAACGCAATTTCCGTGTGAATTCGTCAATGAGTGGGAGTGAGGGATGCAGTAAAGAAGGATTAGTCTATCGGAAATGAGATTGTCGTATCCCAAAAGAAAATCCTGTCGTTTCCATAGAAACGTTACTCGATTTAAAAGGAAAAGTCTTAGAACACATAGTATTTCATAGCGACGCAATTTCCGTGTGAATTCGTCAATGTGTGGGAGTGAGGGATGCAGTAAAGAAAGATTAGTGGATCGGAAATGAGATTGTCGTATCCCAAAAGAAAATCCTGTCGTTTCCATAGAGACGTTACTCGATTTAGAAGGAAATGTCTTAGAACACATAGTATTTCATAGCGACGCAATTTCCGTGTGAATTCGTCAATGTGTGGGAGTGAGGGATGCAGTAAAGAAGGATTAGTGGATCGGAAATGAGATTGTCGTATCCCAAAAGAAAATCCTGTCGCTTCCATAGAAACGTTACTCGACTTAGAAGGAAATGTCTTAGAACACATAGTATTTCATAGCGACGCAATTTCCGTGTGAATTCGACAATGAGTGGGAGTGAGGGGTGCAGTAAAGACGGATTAGTGGATCGGAAATGAGATTGTCGTATCCCAAAAGAAAATCCTGTCGTATCCATAGAAACGTTACTCGATTTAGAAGGAAATGTCTTAGAACACATAGTATTTCATAGCGACGCAAATTCCGTGTGAATTCGACAATGAGTGGGAGTGAGGGATGCAGTAATGAAGGATTAGTGGATTGGAAATGAGATGGTCTTATCCCAAAAGAAAATTCTCTCGTTTCCATAGAAACGTTACTCGATTTAGAAGGAAATGTCTAAGAACACATAGTATTTCATAGCGACGCAATTTCCGTGTGAATTCGTCAATGAGTGGGGGTGAGGGATGCAGTAAAGAAGGATTAGTGGATCGGAAATGAGATTGTCGTATCCCAAAAGAAAATCCTGTCGTTTCCATAGAAACGTTACTCGATTTAGAAGGAGAAGTCATAGAACACATAGTATTTTATAGCGACGCAATTTCCGTGTGAATTCGTAAATGTGTGGGAGAGAGGGATGCAGTAAAGAAGGATAAGTGAATCGGAAATGAGATTGTCGTATCCCAAAAAGAAAATCCTGTCGTTTCCATGGAAACGTTACTCGATTTGGAAGGAAACGTCTTACAACACATAGTTTTTCATAGCAACGCAATTTCCTTCTGAATTCCTTAATGAGTGGTAGTGATTGATGCAGTAAAGAAGGATTAGTGGATCGGAAATGAGATTGTCGTATCCCAAAAGAAAATCCTGTCGTTTCCATAGAAACGTTACTCGATTTAGAAGGAAATGTCTTAGAACACATAGTATTTCATAGCGACGCAATTTCCGTGTGATTTCGTCAATGAGTGGGAGTGAGGGATGCAGTAAAGAAGGATTAGTGCATCGAGAAGAGATACTCGTATCGCAAAAGAAAAGCCAGTCGTTTCCATAGAAACGATACTCGATTTACAAGGAGAAGTCATATAACCCATAGTATTTCATTGCGACGCAATTTCCGTGTGAAATCGTCAATGTGTGGGGAGTGAGGGATGCAGTAAAGAAGGATTGGTGGATCGGAAATGAGATTGTCGTATTCCAAAAGAAAATCCTGTCGTTTCCATAGAAACGTTACTCGATTTAGAAGGAAATGTCTTAGAACACATAGTATTTCATAGCGACGCAATTTCCGTGTGATTTCGTCAATGAGTGGGAGTGAGGGATGCAGTAAAGAAGGATTAGTGCATCGAGAAGAGATACTCGTATCGCAAAAGAAAAGCCAGTCGTTTCCATAGAAACGATACTCGATTTACAAGGAGAAGTCATATAACCCATAGTATTTCATTGCGACGCAATTTCCGTGTGAAATCGTCAATGTGTGGGAGTGAGGGATGCAGTAAAGAAGGATTAGTGGATCGGAAATGAGATTGTCGTATTCCAAAAGAAAATCCTGTCGTTTCCATAGAAACGTTACTGGATTTAGAAGGAAACGTCTTAGAACACATAGTATTTCATAGCGACGCAATTTCCGTGTGAATTCGTCAATGTGTTGGAGTGAGGGATGCAGTAAAGAAGGATTAGTGGATCGGAAATGAGATTGTCGTATCGCAAAAGAAAATCCTGTCGTTTCCATAGAAACGTTACTCAATTTAAAAAGAGAAGTCATACAACCCATAGTAAATCATAGCGACGCAATTTCCGTGTGAATTCGTCAATGTGTGGGAGTGAGGGATGCAGTAAAGAAGGATTAGTGGATCGGAAATGAGATTGTCGTATCCCAAAAGAAAATCCTGTCGTTTCCATAGAAACGTTACTCAATTTAGAAGGAAATGTCTTAGAACACATAGTATTTCATAGCGACGCAATTTCCGTGTGAATTAGTCAAAGTGTGGGAGTGAGGGAATGCAGTAAAGAAGGATTAGTGGATCGGAAATGAGATTGTCGTATCCCAAAAGAAAATCCTGTCGTTTCCATAGAAACGTTACTCGATTTAGAAGGAGAAGTCATAGAACACATAGTATTTCATAGCTACTCAATTTCTGTGTTAATTCGTCAATGTGTCGGAGCTAGGGATGCAATAAAGAAGGAATAGTGCATCGAGAAGGAGATACTCGTATCGCAAAAGAAAAGCCAGTCGTTTCCACAGAAACGATACTCGATTTAGAAGGAGAAGTCATAGAACCCATAGTATTTCATTGCGACACAATTGCTATGTTAATTCGTCAATGTGTGGGAGTGAGGGATGCAGTAAGGAAGGATTAGTGGATCGGAAATGTGATTGTCGTATCCTAAAAGAAAATCCTGTCGTTTCCATAGAAACGTTACTCGATTTAGAAGGAGAAGTCATAGAACACATAGTATTTTATAGCGACGCAATTTCCGTGTGAATTCGCCAATGTGTGGGAGTGAGGGATGCAGTAAAGAAGGATTAGTGAATCGGAAATGAGATTGTCGTATCCCAAAAGAAAATCCTGTCGTTTCCATAGAAACGTTACTCGATCTAGAAGGAAATGTCTTAGAACACATAGTATCTCATAGCAACGCAATTTCCGTGTGAATTCGTCAATGAGTGGGAGTGAGGGATGCAGTAAAGAAGGATTAGTCTATCGGAAATGAGATTGTCGTATCCCAAAAGAAAATCCTGTCGTTTCCATAGAAACGTTACTCGATTTAGAAGGAAAAGTCTTAGAACACATAGTATTTCATAGCGACGCAATTTCCGTGTGAATTCGTCAATGTGTGGGAGTGAGGGATGCAGTAAAGAAAGATTAGTGGATCGGAAATGAGATTGTCGTATCCCAAAAGAAAATCCTGTCGTTTCCATAGAGACGTTACTCGATTTAGAAGGAAATGTCTTAGAACACATAGTATTTCATAGCGACGCAATCTCCGTGTGAATTCGTCAATGAGTGGGAGTGAGGAATGCAGTAAAGAAGATTAGTGGATCGGAAATGAGATTGTCGTATCCCAAAAGAAAATCCTGTCGTTTTCATAGAAACGATACTCGATTTAGAAGGAGAAGTCTTAGAACACATAGTATTTCATAGCGACGCAATTTCCGTGTGAATTCGTCAATGAGTGGGAGTGAGGGATGCAGTAAACAAGGATTAGTGGATCGGATATGTGATATTCGTATCCCAAAAGAAAATTCTGTCGTTTCCATAGAAACGTTACTCGATTTAGAAGGAAATGTCTTAGAACACATAGTATTTCATAGCGACGCAATTTCCGTGTGAATTCGTTAATGGGTGGGAGTGAGGGATGCAGTAAAGAAGGATTAGTGCATCGAGATGGAGATACTCGTATCGCAAAAGAAAAGCCAGTCGTTTCCACAGAAACGATACTCGATGTAGAAGGAGAAGTCATAGAACCCATAGTATTTTATAGCGACGCAATTTCCGTGTGAATTCGTCAAAGTGTGGGAGTGAGGGATGCAGTAAAGAAGGATTAGTGGATCGGAAATGAGATTGTCGTATCCCAGAAGAAAATCCTGTCGTTTCCATAGAAACGTTACTCGATTTAGAAGGAAATGTCTTAGAACACATAGTATTTCATAGCGACGCAATTTCCGTGTGAATTCGTCAATGTGTGGGAGTGAGGGATGCAGTAAAGAAGGATTAGTGGATCGGAAATGAGATTGTCGTATCCCAAAAGAAAATCCTGTCGCTTCCATAGAAACGTTACTCGACTTAGAAGGAAATGTCTTAGAACACATAGTATTTCATAGCGACGCGATTTCCGTGTGAATTCGACAATGAGTGGGAGTGAGGGGTGCAGTAAAGACGGATTAGTGGATCGGAAATGAGATTGTCGTATCCCAAAAGAAAATCCTGTCGTTTCCATAGAAACGTTACTCGATTTAGAAGGAAATGTCTGAGATCACATAGTATTTCATAGCGACGCAAATTCCGTGTGAATTCGACAATGAGTGGGAGTGAGGGATGCAGTAAAGAAGGATTAGTGGATTGGAAATGAGATGGTCTTATCCCAAAAGAAAATTCTCTCGTTTCCATAGAAACGTTACTCGATTTAGAAGGAAATGTCTAAGAAACACATAGTATTTCATAGCGACGCAATTTCCGTGTGAATTCGTCAATGAGTGGGAGTGAGGGATGCAGTAAAGAAGGATTAGTGGATCGGAAATGAGATTGTCGTATCCCAAAAGAAAATCCTGTCGTTTCCATAGAAACGTTACTCGATTTAGAAGGAGAAGTCATAGAACACATACTATTTTATAGCGACGCAATTTCCGTGTGAATTCGTAAATGTGTGGGAGAGAGGGATGCAGTAAAGAAGGATTAGTGAATCGGAAATGTGATTCTCGTATCCCAAAAAGAAAATCCTGTCGTTTCCATAGAAACGTTACTCGATTTGGAAGGAAACGTCTTACAACACATAGTTTTTCATAGCAACGCAATTTCCTTCTGAATTCCTTAATGAGTGGTAGTGATTGATGCAGTAAAGAAGGATTAGTGGATCGGAAATGAGATTGTCGTATCCCAAAAGAAAATCCTGTCGTTTCCATAGAAACGTTACTCGATTTAGAAGGAAATGTCTTAGAACACATAGTATTTCAAAGCGTCATAATTTCCGTGTGAATTCGTCAATGTGTGGGAGTGAGGGATGCAGTAAAGAAGGATTAGTGGATCGGAAATGAGATTGTCGTATCCCAAAAGAAAATCCTGTCGTTTCCATAGAAACGTTACTCGATTTAGAAGGAAATGTCTTAGAACACATAGTATTTCATAGCGACGCAATTTCCGTGTGATTTCGTCAATGAGTGGGAGTGAGGGATGCAGTAAAGAAGGATTAGTGCATCGAGAAGAGATACTCGTATCGCAAAAGAAAAGCCAGTCGTTTCCATAGAAACGATACTCGATTTAAAAGGAGAAGTCATATAACCCATAGTATTTCATTGCGACGCAATTTCCGTGTGAAATCGTCAATGTGTGGGAGTGAGGGATGCAGTAAAGAAGGATTAGTGGATCGGAAATGAGATTGTCGTATCGCAAAAGAAAATCCTGTCGTTTCCATAGAAACGTTACTGAATTTAAAAAGAGAAGTCATACAACCCATAGTAAATCATAGCGACGCAATTTCCGTGTGAATTCGTCAATGTGTGGGAGTGAGGGATGCAGTAAAGAAGGATTAGTGGATCGGAAATGAGATTGTCGTATCCCAAAAGAAAATCCTGTCGTTTCCATAGAAACGTTACTCAATTTAGAAGGAAATGTCTTAGAACACATAGTATTTCATAGCGACGCAATTTCCGTGTGAATTAGTCAAAGTGTGGGAGTGAGGGAATGCAGTAAAGAAGGATTAGTGGATCGGAAATGAGATTGTCGTATCCCAAAGAAAATCCTGTCGTTTCCATAGAAACGTTACTCAATTTAGAAGGAAATGTCTTAGGACACATAGTATTTCATAGCGACGCAATTTCCGTGTGAATTCGTCAATGAGTGGGAGTGAGGGATGCAGTAAAGAAGGATTAGTGGATCGGAAATGAGATTGTCGCATCCCAAAAGAAAATCCTGTCGTTTCCATAGAAACGTTACTCGATTTAGAAGGAAATGTCTTAGAACACATAGTATTTCATAGCGACGCAATTTCCGTGTGAATTCGTCAATCAGTGGGAGTGAGGGATGCAGTAAAGAAGGAATAGTGGATCGGAAATGAGATTGTCGTATCCCAAAAGAAAATCCTGTCGTTTCCATAGATACGTTACTCGATTTAGAAGGAAATGTCTTAGAACACATAGTATTTCATAGCGACGCAATTTCCGTGTGAATTCGTCAATGAGTGGGAGTGAGGGATGCAGTAAAGAAGGATTAATGGATCGGAAATGAGAAGGTCTTATCCCAAAAGAAAATCCTGTCGTTTCCATAGAAACGTTACTCGATTTAGAAGGAAATGTCTTAGAACACATAGTATTTCATAGTGACGCAATTTCCGTGTGAATTCGTCAATGAGTGGGAGTGAGGGACGCAGTAAAGATGGATTAGTGGATCGGAAATGAGATTCTCGTATCCCAAAAGAAAATCCTGTCGTTTCCATAGAAACGTTACTCGATTTAGAAGGAGAAGTCATAGAACACATAGTTTTTTATAGCGACGCAATTTCCGTGTGAATTCGTCAATGTGTGGGAGTGAGGGATGCAGTAAAGAAGGATTAGTGAATCGGAAATGAGATTTTCGTATCCCAAAAGAAAATCCTGTCGTTTCCATAGAACCGTTACTCGATTTGGAAGGAAATGTCTTACAACACATTGTTTTTCATGCGACGCAATTTCCGTCTGAATTCGTCAGTGAGTGGTAGTGATTGATGCAGTAAAGAAGGATTAGTGGATCGGAAATGAGATTGTCGTATCCCAAAAGAAAATCCTGTCGTTTCCATAGAATCGTTACTCGATTTAGAAGGAAATGTCTTAGAACACATAGTATTTCATAGCGACGCAATTTCCGTGTGAATTCGTCAATGAGTGGGAGTGAGGGATGCAGTAAAGAAGGATTAGGGGATCGGAAATGTGATTGTCGTATCCCAAAAGAAAATCGTGTCGTTTCCATTGAAACGTTACTCGATTTAGAAGGAAATGTCTTAGAACACATAGTATTTTATAGCGACGCAATTTCCGTGTGAATTTGTCAATGTGTGGGAGTGAGGGATGCAGTAAAGAAGGATTAGTGGATCGGATATGTGATTGTCGCATCCCAAATGAAAATCCTGTCGTTACCATAGAAACGTTACTCGATTTAGAAGGAAATGTCTTAGAACACATAGTATTTCATAGCGACGCAATTTCCGTGTGAATTCGTCAATGAGTGGGAGTGAGGGATGCGGTAAAGAAGGATTAGTGCATCGAGAAGGAGATACTCGTATCGCAAAAGAAAAGCCAGTCGTTTCCATAGAAACGATACTCGATTTAGAAGGAGATGTCATAGACCCGTGGTATTTCAAAGCGTCGCAATCTGCGTGTGAATTCGTCAATGTGTGGGAGTGAGGGATGCAGTAAAGAAGGATTAGTGGATCGGGAATGAGACTGTCGTACCCCAAAAGAATATCCTGTCGTTTCCATAGAAACGTTACTCGATTTAGAAGGAGAAGTCATAGAACCCATAGTATTTCATAGCGACGCAATTTCCGTGTGAATTCGTCAATGTGTGGGAGTGAGGGATGCGGTAAAGAAGGATTAGTGGATCGGAAATGGGATTGCCGTATCCCAAAAGAAAATCCTGTCGTTTCCATAGAAACGATACTCGATTTAGAAGGAAATGTCTTACAACACATAGTATTTCATAGCGACGCAATTTCCGTGTGAATTCGTCAATGAGTGGGAGTGAGGGATGCGGTAATGAAGGATTAGTGCATCGAGAAGGAGATACTCGTATCGCAAAAGAAAAGCCAGTCGTTTCCATAGAAACGATACTCGATGTAGAAGGAGACGTAATAGAACCCATAATATTTCATAGCGACGCAATTTCCGTGAGAATTCGTCAATGTGTGGGAGTGAGGGATGCAGTAGAGAAGGATTAGTGGATCGGAAATGAAATTGAAGTATCCCAAAAGAAAATCTTGTCGTTTCCATAGAAACGTTACTCGATGTAGAAGGAAATGTCTTAGAACACATAGTATTTCATAGCAACGCGATTTCCGCGTGAATTCGTCAATGTGTGGGAGTGAGGGATGCAGTAAAGAAGGATTAGTGGATCGGAAATGTGATTGTCGTATCCCAAAAGAAAATCCTATCGTTTCCATAGAAACGATACTCGATTTAGAAGGAGAAGTCATAGAACCCATAGTATTTCACTGTGACGCAAATTCCGTGTGAATTAGGCAATGAGTGGGAGTGAGGGATGCAGTAAAGAAGGATTAGTGGATCGGAAATATGATTGTCGCATCCCAAAAGAAAATCCTGTCGTTTCCATAGAAACGTTACTCGATTTAGATGGAAATGTCTTAAAACACATAGTGATTTCATAGCGACGCAATTTCCGTGTGAATTCGTCCATGAGTGGGAGTGAGGGATGCAGTAAAGAAGGATTAGTGGATCGGATATGGGTTTGTCGTATCCCAAAAGAAAATCCTGTCGTTTCCATAGAAATGTTACCCGATTTAGAAGGAGAACTCATAGAACACATAGTATTTCATAGCGACGCAATTTCCGTGTGAATTCGTCAATGTGTGGGAGTGAGGGATGCAGTGAAGAAGGATTAGTGGTTTGGAAATGAGATTGTCGTATCCCAAAAGAAAATCCTGTCGTTTCCATAGAAACGTTACTCGATTTGGAAGGAAATGCCTTAGAACATAGTATTTCACAGCGACGCAATTTCCGTGTGAATTCGTCAATGAGTGGGAGTGAGGGATGCAGTAAAGAAGGATTAGTGGATCGGAAATGAGATTGTCGTATCCCAAAAGAAAATCCTGTCGTTTCCATAGAAACGTTACTCCATTTAGAAGGAGAAGTCATAGAACCCATAGTATTTCATAGCGACGCAATTTCCGTGTGAATTCGTCAATGTTTGGGAGTGAGGGATGCAGTAAAGAAGGATTAGTTTATCGGAAATGAGATTGTCGTATCCCAAAAGAAATACCTGCCATTTCCATAGAAACGATACTCGATTTAGAAGAAGAGTCTTAGAACACATAGTATTTCATAGCGACGCAATTTCCGTGTGAATTCGTCTATGAGTGGGAGTGAGGGATGCAGTAAACAAGGATTAGTGGATCGGAAATGTGATTGCCGTATCCCAAAAGAAAATCCTGTCGTCTCCATAGAAACGTTACTCGATTTAGAAGGAAATGTCTTAGAACACATATTATTTCATAGCGACGCAATTTCCGTGTGAATTCGTCAATGAGTGGGAGTGAGGGATGCAGTAAAGAAGGATTAGTGGATCGGAAATGAGTTTGTCGTATCCCAAAAGAAAATCCTGTCGTTTCCGTAGAAACGTTACTCGATTTAGAAGGAAATGTCATAGAACACATAGTATGTCATAGCGACGCAATTTCCGTGTGAATTCGTCAATGTGTGTGAGTGAGGGATGCAGCAAAGAAGGATTAGTGGATCGGAAATGAGATTGCCGTATCCCAAAAGAAAATCCTGTCGTTTCCATAGAAACGTTACAAGATTTGGAAGGAAATGTCTTAGAACACATAGTATTTCATAGCAACGCAATTTCCGTGTGAATTCGTCAACGTGTGGGAGTGAGTGATGCAATAAAGAAGGAATAGTGCATCGAGAAGGAGATACTCGTATCGCAAAAGAAAATCCTGTCGTGTCCATAGAAACGTTACTCGATTTAGAAGGAAATGACTTAGAACACATAGTATTTCATAGTGACGTAATTTCCGTGAGAATTCGTCAATGAGTGGGAGTGGGGGATGCAGTAAACAAGGATTAGTGGATCGGAAATGAGATTGTCGTATCCCAAAAGAAAATCCTGTCGTTTCCATGGAAACGTTACTCGATGTAGAATGAAATGTCTTAGAACACATAGTATTTCATAGCGACGCAATTTCCGTGTGAATTCGTCAATGAGTGGGAGTGAGGGATGCAGTAAAGAAGGATTAGTGGCTCGGAAATGTGTTTGTTGTATCCCAAAAGAAAATCCTGTCGTTTCCATAGAAACGTTACCCGATGTAGCAGGAGAAGTCATAGAACACATAGTATTTCATAGCGACGCAATTTCCGTGTGAATTCGTCAATGTGTGGGAGTGAGGGATGCAGTAAACAAGGATTAGTGGTTTGGAAATGAGATTGTCGTATCCCAAAAGGAAATCCTGTCGTTTCCATAGAAACGTTACTCGATTTGGAAGGAAATGCCTTAGAACACATAGTATTTCATAGCGACGCAATTTCCGTGTGAATTCATCAATGAGTGGGTGTGAGGGATGCAGTAAAGAAGGATTAGTGGATCGAAAATGAGATTGTCGTATCCCAAAAGAAAATCCTGTCGTTTCCGTAGAAACGTTACTCGATTTAGAAGGAGAAGTCATAGAACCCATAGTATTTCATAGCGGCGCAATTTCCGTGTGAATTCGTCAATGTTTGGGAGTGAAGGATGCAGTAAAGAAGGAATAGTGGATCGGAAATGAGATTGTCGTATCCCAAGAGAAAATCTTGTCGTTTCCATAGAAACGTTACTCGATTTAGAAGGAGAAGTCATAGAACCCATAGTATTTCATAGCGACGCAATTTCCGTGTGAATTCGTCAATGAGTGGGAGTGAGGGATGCAGTAAAGAATGATTAGTGGATCGGAAATGAGATTGTCGTATCCCAAAAGAAAATCCTGTCGTTTCCATAGAAACGTTACTCGATTTAGAAGGAAAAGTCTTAGAACACACAGTATTTCATAGCGACGCAATTTCCGCGTGAATTCGTCAATGAGTGGGAGTGAGGGATGCAGTAAAGAAGGATTAGTTGATCGGAATGAGATTGTCGTATCCCAAAAGAAACTCCTGTCGTTTCCATAGAAACGTTACCCGATTTAGAAGGAGAAGTCATAGAACCCATAGTATTTCATAGCGACGCAATTTCCGTGTGAATTGGTCAATGTGTGGGAGTGAGGGATGCAGTAAAGTATGAATAGTGGATCGGAAATGAGATTGTCGTATCCCAAAAGAAAATCCTGTCGTTTCCATAGAAACGTTACTCGATTTAGAAGGAAATGTCGTAGAACACACTGTAATTCATAGCGACGCAATTTCCGCGTGAATTCGTCAATGAGTGGGAGTGAGGTATGCGGTAAAGAAGGATTAGTGGATCGGAAATGAGATTGTCGTATCCCAAAAGAAATTCCTGTCGTGTCCATAGAAACGTAACTCGATTTAGAAGGAGAAGTCATAGAACTCATAGTATTTTATAGCGACGCAATTTCCGTGTAAATTCGTCAATGAGTGGGATTGAGTGATGCAGTAAAGAAGGATTAGTGGATCGGAAAAGAGATTGTCGTATCCCAAAAGAAAATCCTGTCGTTTCCATAGAAACGATACTCGATTTAGAAGGAGAAGTCTTAGAACACATAGTATTTCATAGCGACGCAATTTCCATGTGAATTCGTCAATGAGTGGCGGTATTGGATGCAGTAAAGAAGGATTAGTGGATCGGAAATGTGATTGTCGTATCCCAAAAGAAAATCCTGTCGTTTCCATAGAAACGTTACTCGATTTAGAAGGGAATGTCTTAGAACACATAGTACTTCATAGCGACGCAATTTCCGTTTGAAGTCGTCAATGAGTGAATGTGAGAGATGCAGTAAAGAAGGATTAGTGCATTGAGAAGGAGATACTCGTATCGCAAAAGAAAAGTCAGTCGTTTCCATAGTAACGATACTCGATTTAGGAGGAGAAGTCATAGAACCCATAGTATTTCATAGCGACGCAATTTCCGTGTGAACTCGTCAATGTGTGGGAGAGAGGGATGCAGTAAAGAAGGATTAGTGGGTCGGAAATGAGATTGTCGTATCCCAAAAGAAAATCCTGTCGTTTCCATAAAACGTTACTCGATTTAGAAGGAAATGTCTTAGAACACATAGTATTTCATAGCGACGCAATTTCCGCTTGAATTCGTCAATGTGTGGGAGTGAGGGATGCAGTAAAGAAGGATAAGTGGATCGTAAGTGTGATTGTCGTATCCCAAAAGAAAATCCTGTCGTTTCCATAGAAGCGATGCTCGATTTAGAAGGAGAAGTCATAGAATCCATAGTTATTCATTGCGATGCAATTTCCGTGTGAATTCGTCAATGAGTGGGAGTGAGGGATGCAGTAAAGAATGATTAGAGGATCGGAAATGTGATTGTCGTATCCCAAAAGAAAATCCTGTCGTTTCCATAGAAACGTTACTCGATTTAGAAGGAAATGTCTTAGAACACATAGTATTTCATAGCAACGCAATTGCCGTGTGAATTCGTCAATGAGTGGGAGTGAGGGATGCAGTAAAGAAGGATTAGTAGATCGGAAATGAGTTTGTCGTATCCCAAAAGAAAATCCTGTCGTTTCCATAGAAACGATACTCGATTTAGAAGGAGAAGTCTTAGAACACATAGTATTTCATAGCGACGCAATTTCCATGTGAATTCGTCAATGAGTGGGGGTAGGGGATGTAGTAAACAAGGATTAGTGGATCGGAAATGCGATTGTCGTATCCCAAAAGAAAATCCTGTCGTTTCCATAGAAGCGTTACGCGATTTAGAAGGAGAAGTTATGGAACACGTAGTATTTCATAGCGACGCAATTTCCGTGTGAATTCGTCAATGTGTGGGAGTGAGGGATGCACTAAAGAAGGATTAGTGGATCGGAAAGGAGATTGTCGTATCCCAAAAGAAAATCCTGTCGTTTCCATAGAAACGTTACTCGATTTGGAAGGAAATGTCTTAGAACACATAGTATTTCATAGCGACGCAATTTCCGTGTGAATTCGTCAATGAGTGGGAGTGAGGGATGCAGTAAAGAAGTATTAATGGATCAGGAATGAGATTGTCGTATCCCAAAAGAAAATCCTGTCGTTTCCATAGAAACGTTACTCGATTTAGAAGGAATTGTCTTAGAACACATAGTACTTCATAGCGACGCAATTTCCGTGTGAATTCGTCAATGAGTGGGAGTGAGAGATGCAGTAAAGAAGGATTAGTGGATCGGAAATGAGATTGTCGTATTCCTAAAGAAAATCCTGTCATTTCCATAGAAACGTGAGTCGATTTAGAAAGAAATGTCTTAGAACCCATAGTATTTCATAGCGGCGCAATTTCCGTGTGAATTCGTCAACGAGTGGGAGTGAGGGATGCAGTAAAGAAGGATTTGTGGATCGGAAATGAGATTGTCGTATCCCAAAAGAAAATCCTGTCGTTTCCATAGAAACGTTACTCGATTTAGAAGGAAATGTCTTAGAACACATAGTATTTCATAGCGACGCAATTTCCGTGTGAATTCGTCAACGTGTGGGAGTGAGAAATGCAGTAAAGATGGATTAGTTTATCGGAAATGAGATAGTCGTATCACAAAAGAAAATCCTGTCGTTTTCATAGAAACGCTACTCGATTTAGAAGGAAATGTCTTAGAACACATAGTATTTCATAGCGACGCAATTTCCGTGTGAATTCGTCAATGTGTGGGAGTGAGGGATGCAGTAAAGAAGTATTAGTGGATCGGAAATGAGATTGTCGTATCCCAAAAGAAAATCCTGTCGTTTCCATAGAAACGTTACTCGATTTAGAAGGAGAAGTCATAGAACCCATAGAATTTCATAGCGATGCAATTGCCGTGTGAATTCGTCAATGTGTGGGAGTGAGGGATGCAGAAAAGAAGGATTAGTGGATCGGAAATGTGATTGTCGTATCCCAAAAGAGAATCCTGTCGTTTCCATAGAAACCTTACTCGATTTTGACGGAAATGTCTTAGAACGCATAGTATTTCATAGCGACGCAATTTCCGTGTGAAATCGTCAATGAGTGGGAGTGAGGGATGCAGTAAAGAAGGATTAGTGGATCGGAAATGAGATTGTCGTATCCAAAAAGAAGATCCTGTCGTTTCCATAGAAACGTTACTCGATTTAGAAGGAAATGTCTTAGAACACATAGTATTTCATAGCGACGCAATTTCCGTGTGAATTCGTCAATGTGTGATATTGAGGGATGCACTAAAGAAGGATTAGTGGATCGGAAATGAGATTGTCGTATCCCAAAAGAAAATCCTGTCGTTTCCATAGAAACGTTACTCGATTTGGATGGAAATGCCTTAGAACACGTAGTATTTCATAGCGACGCAATTTCCGTGTGAATTCGTCAATGAGTGGGAGTGAGGGATGCGGTAATGAAGGATTAGTGCATCGAGAAGGAGATACTCGTATCGCAAAAGAAAAGCCAGTCGTTTCCATAGAAACGATACTCGATGTAGAAGGAGACGTAATAGAACCCATAATATTTCATAGCGACGCAATTTCCGTGAGAATTCGTCAATGTGTGGGAGTGAGGGATGCAGTAGAGAAGGATTAGTGGATCGGAAATGAAATTGTCGTATCCCAAAAGAAAATCTTGTCGTTTCCATAGAAACGTTACTCGATGTAGAAGGAAATGTCTTAGAACACATAGTATTTCATAGCAACGCGATTTCCGCGTGAATTCGTCAATGTGTGGGAGTGAGGGATGCAGTAAAGAAGGATTAGTGGATCGGAAATGTGATTGTCGCATCCCAAAAGAAAATCCTGTCGTTTCCATAGAAACGTTACTCGATTTAGATGGAAATGTCTTAAAACACATAGTATTTCATAGCGACGCAATTTCCGTGTGAATTCGTCCATGAGTGGGATTGAGGGATGCAGTAAAGAAGGATTAGTGGATCGGATATGGGTTTGTCGTATCCCAAAAGAAAATCCTGTCGTTTCCATAGAAATGTTACCCGATTTAGAAGGAGAACTCATAGAACACATAGTATTTCATAGCGACGCAATTTCCGTGTGAATTCGTCAATGTGTGGGAGTGAGGGATGCAGTGAAGAAGGATTAGTGGTTTGGAAATGAGATTGTCGTATCCCAAAAGAAAATCCTGTCGTTTCCATAGAAACGTTACTCGATTTGGAAGGAAATGCCTTAGAACATAGTATTTCACAGCGACGCAATTTCCGTGTGAATTCGTCAATGAGTGGGAGTGAGGGATGCAGTAAAGAAGGATTAGTGGATCGGAAATGAGATTGTCGTATCCCAAAAGAAAATCCTGTCGTTTCCATAGAAACGTTACTCCATTTAGAAGGAGAAGTCATAGAACCCATAGTATTTCATAGCGACGCAATTTCCGTGTGAATTCGTCAATGTTTGGGAGTGAGGGATGCAGTAAAGAAGGATTAGTTTATCGGAAATGAGATTGTCGTATCCCAAAAGAAATACCTGCCATTTCCATAGAAACGATACTCGATTTAGAAGGAAGAGTCTTAGAACACATAGTATTTCATAGCGACGCAATTTCCGTGTGAATTCGTCTATGAGTGGGAGTGAGGGATGCAGTAAACAAGGATTAGTGGATCGGAAATGTGATTGCCGTATCCCAAAAGAAAATCCTGTCGTCTCCATAGAAACGTTACTCGATTTAGAAGGAAATGTCTTAGAACACATATTATTTCATAGCGACGCAATTTCCGTGTGAATTCGTCAATGAGTGGGAGTGAGGGATGCAGTAAAGAAGGATTAGTGGATCGGAAATGAGTTTGTCGTATCCCAAAAGAAAATCCTGTCGTTTCCGTAGAAACGTTACTCGATTTAGAAGGAAATGTCATAGAACACATAGTATGTCATAGCGACGCAATTTCCGTGTGAATTCGTCAATGTGTGTGAGTGAGGGATGCAGCAAAGAAGGATTAGTGGATCGGAAATGAGATTGCCGTATCCCAAAAGAAAATCCTGTCGTTTCCATAGAAACGTTACAAGATTTGGAAGGAAATGTCTTAGAACACATAGTATTTCATAGCAACGCAATTTCCGTGTGAATTCGTCAACGTGTGGGAGTGAGTGATGCAATAAAGAAGGAATAGTGCATCGAGAAGGAGATACTCGTATCGCAAAAGAAAATCCTGTCGTGTCCATAGAAACGTTACTCGATTTAGAAGGAAATGTCTTAGAACACATAGTATTTCATAGTGACGTAATTTCCGTGAGAATTCGTCAATGAGTGGGAGTGGGGGATGCAGTAAACAAGGATTAGTGGATCGGAAATGAGATTGTCGTATCCCAAAAGAAAATCCTGTCGTTTCCATGGAAACGTTACTCGATGTAGAATGAAATGTCTTAGAACACATAGTATTTCATAGCGACGCAATTTCCGTGTGAATTCGTCAATGAGTGGGAGTGAGGGATGCTGTAAAGAAGGATTAGTGGCTCGGAAATGTGTTTGTTGTATCCCAAAAGAAAATCCTGTCGTTTCCATAGAAACGTTACCCGATGTAGCAGGAGAAGTCATAGAACACATAGTATTTCATAGCGACGCAATTTCCGTGTGAATTCGTCAATGTGTGGGAGTGAGGGATGCAGTAAACAAGGATTAGTGGTTTGGAAATGAGATTGTCGTATCCCAAAAGGAAATCCTGTCGTTTCCATAGAAACGTTACTCGATTTGGAAGGAAATGCCTTAGAACACATAGTATTTCATAGCGACGCAATTTCCGTGTGAATTCATCAATGAGTGGGTGTGAGGGATGCAGTAAAGAAGGATTAGTGGATCGAAAATGAGACTGTCGTATCCCAAAAGAAAATCCTGTCGTTTCCGTAGAAACGTTACTCGATTTAGAAGGAGAAGTCATAGAACCCATAGTATTTCATAGCGGCGCAATTTCCGTGTGAATTCGTCAATGTTTGGGAGTGAAGGATGCAGTAAAGAAGGAATAGTGGATCGGAAATGAGATTGTCGTATCCCAAGAGAAAATCTTGTCGTTTCCATAGAAACGTTACTCGATTTAGAAGGAGAAGTCATAGAACCCATAGTATTTCATAGCGACGCAATTTCCGTGTGAATTCGTCAATGAGTGGGAGTGAGGGATGCAGTAAAGAATGATTAGTGGATCGGAAATGAGATTGTCGTATCCCAAAAGAAAATCCTGTCGTTTCCATAGAAACGTTACTCGATTTAGAAGGAAAAGTCTTAGAACACACAGTATTTCATAGCGACGCAATTTCCGCGTGAATTCGTCAATGAGTGGGAGTGAGGGATGCAGTAAAGAAGGATTAGTTGATCGGAAATGAGATTGTCGTATCCCAAAAGAAACTCCTGTCGTTTCCATAGAAACGTTACCCGATTTAGAAGGAGAAGTCATAGAACCCATAGTATTTCATAGCGACGCAATTTCCGTGTGAATTGGTCAATGTGTGGGAGTGAGGGATGCAGTAAAGTATGAATAGTGGATCGGAAATGAGATTGTCGTATCCCAAAAGAAAATCCTGTCGTTTCCATAGAAACGTTACTCGATTTAGAAGGAAATGTCGTAGAACACACTGTAATTCATAGCGACGCAATTTCCGCGTGAATTCGTCAATGAGTGGGAGTGAGGTATGCGGTAAAGAAGGATTAGTGGATCGGAAATGAGATTGTCGTATCCCAAAAGAAATTCCTGTCGTGTCCATAGAAACGTAACTCGATTTAGAAGGAGAAGTCATAGAACTCATAGTATTTTATAGCGACGCAATTTCCGTGTAAATTCGTCAATGAGTGGGATTGAGGGATGCAGTAAAGAAGGATTAGTGGATCGGAAAAGAGATTGTCGTATCCCAAAAGAAAATCCTGTCGTTTCCATAGAAACGATACTCGATTTAGAAGGAGAAGTCTTAGAACACATAGTATTTCATAGCGACGCAATTTCCATGTGAATTCGTCAATGAGTGGCGGTATTGGATGCAGTAAAGAAGGATTAGTGGATCGGAAATGTGATTGTCGTATCCCAAAAGAAAATCCTGTCGTTTCCATAGAAACGTTACTCGATTTAGAAGGGAATGTCTTAGAACACATAGTACTTCATAGCGACGCAATTTCCGTTTGAAGTCGTCAATGAGTGAATGTGAGAGATGCAGTAAAGAAGGATTAGTGCATTGAGAAGGAGATACTCGTATCGCAAAAGAAAAGTCAGTCGTTTCCATAGTAACGATACTCGATTTAGGAGGAGAAGTCATAGAACCCATAGTATTTCATAGCGACGCAATTTCCGTGTGAACTCGTCAATGTGTGGGAGAGAGGGATGCAGTAAAGAAGGATTAGTGGGTCGGAAATGAGATTGTCGTATCCCAAAAGAAAATCCTGTCGTTTCCATAAAACGTTACTCGATTTAGAAGGAAATGTCTTAGAACACATAGTATTTCATAGCGACGCAATTTCCGCTTGAATTCGTCAATGTGTGGGAGTGAGGGATGCAGTAAAGAAGGATTAGTGGATCGTAAGTGTGATTGTCGTATCCCAAAAGAAAATCCTGTCGTTTCCATAGAAGCGATGCTCGATTTAGAAGGAGAAGTCATAGAATCCATAGTTATTCATTGCGATGCAATTTCCGTGTGAATTCGTCAATGAGTGGGAGTGAGGGATGCAGTAAAGAATGATTAGAGGATCGGAAATGTGATTGTCGTATCCCAAAAGAAAATCCTGTCGTTTCCATAGAAACGTTACTCGATTTAGAAGGAAATGTCTTAGAACACATAGTATTTCATAGCAACGCAATTGCCGTGTGAATTCGTCAATGAGTGGGAGTGAGGGATGCAGTAAAGAAGGATTAGTAGATCGGAAATGAGTTTGTCGTATCCCAAAAGAAAATCCTGTCGTTTCCATAGAAACGATACTCGATTTAGAAGGAGAAGTCATAGAACCCATAGTATTTCATAGCGACGCAATTTCCGTGTGAATTCGTCAATGTGTGGGAGTGAGGGATGCGGTAAAGAAGGATTAGTGGATCGGAAATGGGATTGCCGTATCCCAAAAGAAAATCCTGTCGTTTCCATAGAAACGATACTCGATTTAGAAGGAAATGTCTTACAACACATAGTATTTCATAGCGACGCAATTTCCGTGTGAATTCGTCAATGAGTGGGAGTGAGGGATGCGGTAATGAAGGATTAGTGCATCGAGAAGGAGATACTCGTATCGCAAAAGAAAAGCCAGTCGTTTCCATAGAAACGATACTCGATGTAGAAGGAGACGTAATAGAACCCATAATATTTCATAGCGACGCAATTTCCGTGAGAATTCGTCAATGTGTGGGAGTGAGGGATGCAGTAGAGAAGGATTAGTGGATCGGAAATGAAATTGTCGTATCCCAAAAGAAAATCTTGTCGTTTCCATAGAAACGTTACTCGATGTAGAAGGAAATGTCTTAGAACACATAGTATTTCATAGCAACGCGATTTCCGCGTGAATTCGTCAATGTGTGGGAGTGAGGGATGCAGTAAAGAAGGATTAGTGGATCGGAAATGTGATTGTCGTATCCCAAAAGAAAATCCTATCGTTTCCATAGAAACGATACTCGATTTAGAAGGAGAAGTCATAGAACCCATAGTATTTCACTGTGACGCAAATTCCGTGTGAATTAGGCAATGAGTGGGAGTGAGGGATGCAGTAAAGAAGGATTAGTGGATCGGAAATATGATTGTCGCATCCCAAAAGAAAATCCAGTCGTTTCCATAGAAACGTTACTCGATTTAGATGGAAATGTCTTAAAACACATAGTATTTCATAGCGACGCAATTTCCGTGTGAATTCGTCCATGAGTGGGAGTGAGGGATGCAGTAAAGAAGGATTAGTGGATCGGATATGGGTTTGTCGTATCCCAAAAGAAAATCCTGTCGTTTCCATAGAAATGTTACCCGATTTAGAAGGAGAACTCATAGAACACATAGTATTTCATAGCGACGCAATTTCCGTGTGAATTCGTCAATGTGTGGGAGTGAGGGATGCAGTGAAGAAGGATTAGTGGTTTGGAAATGAGATTGTCGTATCCCAAAAGAAAATCCTGTCGTTTCCATAGAAACGTTACTCGATTTGGAAGGAAATGCCTAAGAACATAGTATTTCACAGCGACGCAATTTCCGTGTGAATTCGTCAATGAGTGGGAGTGAGGGATGCAGTAAAGAAGGATTAGTGGATCGGAAATGAGATTGTCGTATCCCAAAAGAAAATCCTGTCGTTTCCATAGAAACGTTACTCCATTTAGAAGGAGAAGTCATAGAACCCATAGTATTTCATAGCGACGCAATTTCCGTGTGAATTCGTCAATGTTTGGGAGTGAGGGATGCAGTAAAGAAGGATTAGTTTATCGGAAATGAGATTGTCGTATCCCAAAAGAAATACCTGCCATTTCCATAGAAACGATACTCGATTTAGAAGGAAGAGTCTTAGAACACATAGTATTTCATAGCGACGCAATTTCCGTGTGAATTCGTCTATGAGTGGGAGTGAGGGATGCAGTAAACAAGGATTAGTGGATCGGAAATGTGATTGCCGTATCCCAAAAGAAAATCCTGTCGTCTCCATAGAAACGTTACTCGATTTAGAAGGAAATGTCTTAGAACACATATTATTTCATAGCGACGCAATTTCCGTGTGAATTCGTCAATGAGTGGGAGTGAGGGATGCAGTAAAGAAGGATTAGTGGATCGGAAATGAGTTTGTCGTATCCCAAAAGAAAATCCTGTCGTTTCCGTAGAAACGTTACTCGATTTAGAAGGAAATGTCATAGAACACATAGTATGTCATAGCGACGCAATTTCCGTGTGAATTCGTCAATGTGTGTGAGTGAGGGATGCAGCAAAGAAGGATTAGTGGATCGGAAATGAGATTGCCGTATCCCAAAAGAAAATCCTGTCGTTTCCATAGAAACGTTACAAGATTTGGAAGGAAATGTCTTAGAACACATAGTATTTCATAGCAACGCAATTTCCGTGTGAATTCGTCAACGTGTGGGAGTGAGTGATGCATTAAAGAAGGAATAGTGCATCGAGAAGGAGATACTCGTATCGCAAAAGAAAATCCTGTCGTGTCCATAGAAACGTTACTCGATTTAGAAGGAAATGTCTTAGAACACATAGTATTTCATAGTGACGTAATTTCCGTGAGAATTCGTCAATGAGTGGGAGTGGGGGATGCAGTAAACAAGGATTAGTGGATCGGAAATGAGATTGTCGTATCCCAAAAGAAAATCCTGTCGTTTCCATGGAAACGTTACTCGATGTAGAATGAAATGTCTTAGAACACATAGTATTTCATAGCGACGCAATTTCCGTGTGAATTCGTCAATGAGTGGGAGTGAGGGATGCAGTAAAGAAGGATTAGTGGCTCGGAAATGTGTTTGTTGTATCCCAAAAGAAAATCCTGTCGTTTATATAGAAACGTTACCCGATGTAGCAGGAGAAGTCATAGAACACATAGTATTTCATAGCGACGCAATTTCCGTGTGAATTCGTCAATGTGTGGGAGTGAGGGATGCAGTAAACAATGATTAGTGGTTTGGAAATGAGATTGTCGTATCCCAAAAGGAAATCCTGTCGTTTCCATAGAAACGTTACTCGATTTGGAAGGAAATGCCTTAGAACACATAGTATTTCATAGCGACGCAATTTCCGTGTGAATTCATCAATGAGTGGGTGTGAGGGATGCAGTAAAGAAGGATTAGTGGATCGAAAATGAGATTGTCGTATCCCAAAAGAAAATCCTGTCGTTTCCGTAGAAACGTTACTCGATTTAGAAGGAGAAGTCATAGAACCCATAGTATTTCATAGCGGCGCAATTTCCGTGTGAATTCGTCAATGTTTGGGAGTGAAGGATGCAGTAAAGAAGGAATAGTGGATCGGAAATGAGATTGTCGTATCCCAAGAGAAAATCTTGTCGTTTCCATAGAAACGTTACTCGATTTAGAAGGAGAAGTCATAGAACCCATAGTATTTCATAGCGACGCAATTTCCGTGTGAATTCGTCAATGAGTGGGAGTGAGGGATGCAGTAAAGAATGATTAGTGGATCGGAAATGAGATTGTCG
Organism: Schistocerca piceifrons; assembly: GCF_021461385.2. Classification (NCBI taxonomy): domain Eukaryota; kingdom Metazoa; phylum Arthropoda; class Insecta; order Orthoptera; family Acrididae; genus Schistocerca; species Schistocerca piceifrons. The sequence continues at coordinate 145,704 of NW_025728271.1, forward strand.
TATCCCAAAAGAAAATCCTGTCGTTTCCATAGAAACGTTACTCGATTTAGAAGGAAAAGTCTTAGAACACACAGTATTTCATAGCGACGCAATTTCCGCGTGAATTCGTCAATGAGTGGGAGTGAGGGATGCAGTAAAGAAGGATTAGTTGATCGGAAATGAGATTGTCGTATCCCAAAAGAAACTCCTGTCGTTTCCATAGAAACGTTACCCGATTTAGAAGGAGAAGTCATAGAACCCATAGTATTTCATAGCGACGCAATTTCCGTGTGAATTGGTCAATGTGTGGGAGTGAGGGATGCAGTAAAGTATGAATAGTGGATCGGAAATGAGATTGTCGTATCCCAAAAGAAAATCCTGTCGTTTCCATAGAAACGTTACTCGATTTAGAAGGAAATGTCGTAGAACACACTGTAATTCATAGCGACGCAATTTCCGCGTGAATTCGTCAATGAGTGGGAGTGAGGTATGCGGTAAAGAAGGATTAGTGGATCGGAAATGAGATTGTCGTATCCCAAAAGAAATTCCTGTCGTGTCCATAGAAACGTAACTCGATTTAGAAGGAGAAGTCATAGAACTCATAGTATTTTATAGCGACGCAATTTCCGTGTAAATTCGTCAATGAGTGGGATTGAGGGATGCAGTAAAGAAGGATTAGTGGATCGGAAAAGAGATTGTCGTATCCCAAAAGAAAATCCTGTCGTTTCCATAGAAACGATACTCGATTTAGAAGGAGAAGTCTTAGAACACATAGTATTTCATAGCGACGCAATTTCCATGTGAATTCGTCAATGAGTGGCGGTATTGGATGCAGTAAAGAAGGATTAGTGGATCGGAAATGTGATTGTCGTATCCCAAAAGAAAATCCTGTCGTTTCCATAGAAACGTTACTCGATTTAGAAGGGAATGTCTTAGAACACATAGTACTTCATAGCGACGCAATTTCCGTTTGAAGTCGTCAATGAGTGAATGTGAGAGATGCAGTAAAGAAGGATTAGTGCATTGAGAAGGAGATACTCGTATCGCAAAAGAAAAGTCAGTCGTTTCCATAGTAACGATACTCGATTTAGGAGGAGAAGTCATAGAACCCATAGTATTTCATAGCGACGCAATTTCCGTGTGAACTCGTCAATGTGTGGGAGAGAGGGATGCAGTAAAGAAGGATTAGTGGGTCGGAAATGAGATTGTCGTATCCCAAAAGAAAATCCTGTCGTTTCCATAAAACGTTACTCGATTTAGAAGGAAATGTCTTAGAACACATAGTATTTCATAGCGACGCAATTTCCGCTTGAATTCGTCAATGTGTGGGAGTGAGGGATGCAGTAAAGAAGGATTAGTGGATCGTAAGTGTGATTGTCGTATCCCAAAAGAAAATCCTGTCGTTTCCATAGAAGCGATGCTCGATTTAGAAGGAGAAGTCATAGAATCCATAGTTATTCATTGCGATGCAATTTCCGTGTGAATTCGTCAATGAGTGGGAGTGAGGGATGCAGTAAAGAATGATTAGAGGATCGGAAATGTGATTGTCGTATCCCAAAAGAAAATCCTGTCGTTTCCATAGAAACGTTACTCGATTTAGAAGGAAATGTCTTAGAACACATAGTATTTCATAGCAACGCAATTGCCGTGTGAATTCGTCAATGAGTGGGAGTGAGGGATGCAGTAAAGAAGGATTAGTAGATCGGAAATGAGTTTGTCGTATCCCAAAAGAAAATCCTGTCGTTTCCATAGAAACGATACTCGATTTAGAAGGAGAAGTCTTAGAACACATAGTATTTCATAGCGACGCAATTTCCATGTGAATTCGTCAATGAGTGGGGGTAGGGGATGTAGTAAACAAGGATTAGTGGATCGGAAATGCGATTGTCGTATCCCAAAAGAAAATCCTGTCGTTTCCATAGAAGCGTTACGCGATTTAGAAGGAGAAGTTATGGAACACGTAGTATTTCATAGCGACGCAATTTCCGTGTGAATTCGTCAATGTGTGGGAGTGAGGGATGCACTAAAGAAGGATTAGTGGATCGGAAAGGAGATTGTCGTATCCCAAAAGAAAATCCTGTCGTTTCCATAGAAACGTTACTCGATTTGGAAGGAAATGTCTTAGAACACATAGTATTTCATAGCGACGCAATTTCCGTGTGAATTCGTCAATAAGAGGGAGTGAGGGATGCAGTAAAGAAGGATTAGTGGATCGGAAATGAGATTGTCGTATCCCAAAAGAAAATCCTGTCGTTTCTATAGAAACGTTACACGATTCAGAAGGAAATGTCTTAGAACACACAGTATTTCATAGCGACGCAATTTCCGTGTGAATTCGTCAATGTGTGGGAGTGAGGGATGCAGTAAAGAAGGATTAGTGGATCGGAAATGAGATTGTCGTATCCCAAAAGAAAATCCTGTCGTTTCCATAGAAACGTTACTCGATTTAGAAGGAAATGTCTTAGAACACATAGTATTTCATAGCGACGCAATTTCCGTGTGAATTCGTCAATGAGTGGGAGTGAGGGATGCAGTAAAGAAGTATTAATGGATCAGGAATGAGATTGTCGTATCCCAAAAGAAAATCCTGTCGTTTCCATAGAAACGTTACTCGATTTAGAAGGAATTGTCTTAGAACACATAGTACTTCATAGCGACGCAATTTCCGTGTGAATTCGTCAATGAGTGGGAGTGAGAGATGCAGTAAAGAAGGATTAGTGGATCGGAAATGAGATTGTCGTATTCCTAAAGAAAATCCTGTCATTTCCATAGAAACGTGAGTCGATTTAGAAAGAAATGTCTTAGAACCCATAGTATTTCATAGCGGCGCAATTTCCGTGTGAATTCGTCAACGAGTGGGAGTGAGGGATGCAGTAAAGAAGGATTTGTGGATCGAAAATGAGATTGTCGTATCCCAAAAGAAAATCCTGTCGTTTCCATAGAAACGTTACTCGATTTAGAAGGAAATGTCTTAGAACACATAGTATTTCATAGCGACGCAATTTCCGTGTGAATTCGTCAACGTGTGGGAGTGAGAAATGCAGTAAAGATGGATTAGTTTATCGGAAATGAGATAGTCGTATCACAAAAGAAAATCCTGTCGTTTTCATAGAAACGCTACTCGATTTAGAAGGAAATGTCTTAGAACACATAGTATTTCATAGCGACGCAATTTCCGTGTGAATTCGTCAATGTGTGGGAGTGAGGGATGCAGTAAAGAAGTATTAGTGGATCGGAAATGAGATTGTCGTATCCCAAAAGAAAATCCTGTCGTTTCCATAGAAACGTTACTCGATTTAGAAGGAGAAGTCATAGAACCCATAGAATTTCATAGCGATGCAATTGCCGTGTGAATTCGTCAATGTGTGGGAGTGAGGGATGCAGAAAAGAAGGATTAGTGGATCGGAAATGTGATTGTCGTATCCCAAAAGAGAATCCTGTCGTTTCCATAGAAACCTTACTCGATTTTGACGGAAATGTCTTAGAACGCATAGTATTTCATAGCGACGCAATTTCCGTGTGAAATCGTCAATGAGTGGGAGTGAGGGATGCAGTAAAGAAGGATTAGTGGATCGGAAATGAGATTGTCGTATCCAAAAAGAAGATCCTGTCGTTTCCATAGAAACGTTACTCGATTTAGAAGGAAATGTCTTAGAACACATAGTATTTCATAGCGACGCAATTTCCGTGTGAATTCGTCAATGTGTGATATTGAGGGATGCACTAAAGAAGGATTAGTGGATCGGAAATGAGATTGTCGTATCCCAAAAGAAAATCCTGTCGTTTCCATAGAAACGTTACTCGATTTGGATGGAAATGCCTTAGAACACGTAGTATTTCATAGCGACGCAATTTCCGTGTGAATTCGTCAATAAGTGGGAGTGAGGGATGCAGTAAAGAAGGATTAGTGGATCGGAAATGAGATTGTCGTATCCCAAAAGAAAATCCTGTCGTTTCTATAGAAACGTTACTCGATTTAGAAGGAAAAGTCTTAGAACAAACAGTATGTCATAGCGACGCAATTTCCGTGTGAATTCGTCAATGTGTGGGAGTGAGGGATGCAGTAAAGAAGGATTAGTGGATCGGAAATGAGATTGTCGTATCCCAAAAGAAAATCCTGTCGTTTCCATAGAAACGTTACTCGATTTAGAAGGAAATGTCTTAGAACACATAGTACTTCATAGCGACGCAATTTCCGTGTGAATTCGTCAATGAGTGGGAGTGAGGGATGCAGTAAAGAAGGATTAGTGGATCGGAAATGAGATTGTCGTATTCCAAAAGAAAATCCTGTCATTTCCATAGAAACGCAAGTCGATTTAGAAGGAAATGTCTTAGAGCCCATGGTATTTCATAGCGGCGCCACTTCCGTGTGAATTCGTCAACGAGTGGGAGTGAGGGATGCAGTAAAGAAGGATTTGTGGATCGGAAATGAGATTCTCGTATCCCAAAAGAAAATCCTGTCGTTTCCATAGAAACGTTACTCGATTTAGAAGGAAATGTCTTAGAACACATAGTATTTCATAGCGACGCAATTTCCGTGTGAATTCGTCAATGAGTGGGTGTGAGGGATGCAGTAAAGAAGGAATAGTGGATCGGAAATGAGAATGTCGTATCCCAAAAGAAAATCCTGTCGTTTCCATAGAAACGTTACTCGATTTTTAAGGAAATGTGTTAGAACACATAGTATTTCATAGCGACGCAATTTCCGTGTGAATTCGTCAACGTGTGGGAGTGAGGGATGCAGTAAAGATGGATTAGTTTATTGGAAATGAGATAGTCGTATCACAAAAGAAAATCCTGTCGTTTTCATAGAAACGTTACTCGATTTAGAAGGAAATGTCTTAGAACACATAGTATTTCATAGCGACACAATTTCCGTGTGAATTCGTCAATGTGTGGGAGTGAGGGATGCAGTAAAGAAGTATTAGTGGATCGGAAAAGAGATTGTCGTATCCCAAAAGAAAATCCTGTCGTTTCCATAGAAACGTTACTCGATTTAGAAGGAGAAGTCATAGAACCCATAGTATTTCATAGCGATGCAATTTCCGTGTGAATTCGTCAATGAGTGGGAGTGAGGGATGCAGAAAAGAAGGATTAGTGGATCGGAAATGTGATTGTCGTATCCCAAAAGAGAATCCTGTCGTTTCCATAGAAACCTTACTCGATTTTGACGGAAATGTCTTAGAACACATAGTATTTCATAGCGACGCAATTTCCGTGTGAAATCGTCAATGAGTGGGAGTGAGGGTTGCAGTAAAGAAGGATTAGTGGATCGGAAATGAGATTGTCGT